>NW_015175397.1:211038-211336 GCF_001447785.1 Gekko japonicus | reverse complement strand
GGGAAAGAGAAAAAGAAAAGGAGAGAAAGGAAAGGAAAGCGGAAGGAAAGGAGGGAAAGAAAGAGGGCAAAGAGATGGGGGGAGGCTCTCCCACTCCCCCAATCAAGCCTCCGCCGCCCCCCGTGGATCCCTCACTTACCCTGGGAGATGGTGGGGAGTGTCTTCTGGCCTCCCCCGTGCTGCAGCGTTCCAGCACTGGCTCGGGAACGCAGTGACGAGCCTCCTCTGGCCTCCCCAGGGCCGCAGCACTCCGGCGCAGGCCCCAGGGAGGCAGCAATGGGCGTCCTTGGGGCTCTCT
>NW_015175397.1:199600-210571 GCF_001447785.1 Gekko japonicus | reverse complement strand
AGACGGGGACGGCAAAGGATAAGATGGTTAGACAGTGTCATCGATGCAACAAACAGGAAATTGAGCAAACTTCAGAGGACAGCGGAAGACAGGAGGGCCTGGCGGGAGCTGGTCCATGGGGTCGCGAAGAGTCGGATTCGACTTTGCGACTGAACAACAACAACAATTATTGGGGTGGGGGTTCTCACCAGTCAACTCATTTCCTGAACTAGGACCCCCATTCCAAATTACCCATAGGAATCCACCCCTAATTAGGAACAGCAGAGAGAGTAGGAGTTCTAGATTGGGCCAGACATGGAAGCCTGCCCTCTCACTCTCCTCCCCAAAACCACATAGAGCAGAATGTAAACTACAGCCCAGTTTGGCCTCACCAGGGCTCCCAGCTCTGGGTTGGGAAATACCTGGAGGTTTGGGGAGGAGAGGGACTTCAGCATGGTCCAGTGCCATAGGGTCCACCCTCCAAAGCAGCATTTCTGGACATCAGTTGTAAAAGCTGGAGATCTTCAGGCCAACCTATAGGCTGGCAACCCTAGACTCTGCACATATAGAGGGATTTCTATAAAACAATGTTCATATCACCTGAACACAGAAAGGTTGAACCCTGGAGCATGTAAAGCAATGGAGCAGAAAGTGCACCGGAGCATATAAAGAGTACCTTTTGCTAATTCCTGAACATCAAGACCGTCCATACCTGAGAGGGGCTGTGGCTCAATGAAAGAGCCTCTGCTTTGCATGCAGAAGGTCCCGGGTTCAATCTCTGGTATGCCCAACAGGTTCAATCCCCCTCATCTCCAGTTCAAAGGACCAGGCAGTAGGTGAGTGATGTGAAAGACCTCACTCTGTGACCCTGGAGAACCACCATCAATCTGAGCAGACAATACTGACCTTGATGGACCAAGGTCTGGTTAAGAAGAAGGCAGCTTCATGTGTAACTGCAGGCAAGACATGAGGTGTCAGCTTTCAACAGAACTTGACTGCTCTCACCCTTTAAGAAGTTAACCACTAAATCCAACCCACACACTTTCAAAAAGGCCTGCATCTCCCCTCCTTCCTTTTGGGATGGATGGTATCTGGGTCTAGCAAGGGCTCACACGGGCCCCTTCCCACTCTCACTCTAGAACCCACATCTGATACTGTGCACCACTCTTCTATGGACTGTCAAGCTTGGCCAGATTTTCCATGGGAAGGGAAAGCATCTTTGGTTTCCATACAGCTGAGAGGCTGCACTACCCACCCCCACCCCCAATGTCCTTTCCCTGTCCTGAGCATCGGCCAGATGATCCCTCAGGAAAAGGAACAGAGACACCTGGCCCATCCTAGTCTGCAGTTTCAGCTCAAAGGATAAATGCACCGCCTACCCAACAGGCCAACCCTTAAAGTGGGTTGGAACCAGTTTGATCAACTGTATTTGCATCTCACCAAGGAACAGGCCAGGAAACAAGTTCTCTCATCAGCCCAAGAAAGGTCCAGCCACTTCAATACAATTGCTGGTAGGCAGTAAATGCTCCAACTTCCCTCCCCAACGCCCACCTGCAGTGACACTGATTCTTCCTCCTTCAGTCCAGTTAGGGGGTCTGCATTCGGTATAAACCAAACCGAATAAATACCTGGAAAATGCCTTATCAGTCTTTTTCGGGTATTTATTCAGCTGAATGCAGATTAGACAATCTGATTCGGCTATCGATATAGCTGGCCCAAATAAAAGCCGATACTATTCAGCTTTTAGTCAGGTCAGCTATATCATAGAAACAATCCGTTGTAATTCTTTCTCTTTTTTTAGTATTTTGTTTGTGTGTGTGTATCGCCGAATTGCACTGCTGTGGCCATGCTGCACTGCCATGGCCAAGTTGCACTCCCATGGCCCAATATCATCCTGATATCGGGATTCGGGAATATCGGGAAATACCAATACTTTTATGTCCAATGGACCTGAACCCAAAAAAAGCGGATTTTTTCCCCCCTGCACACCCCTGGTTCCAGTGTCAAGAGCCATCTATGGAGCTACCTATGTGGCTTTTAAATTAAGCTGGGGAAGTAACCCGGAGCTTTCACTTCCCTCAGATGGGCAAGAGCCTGAGTACTCAAGGCTGGCTGTAAATTGCAATTGCCACAGCAGGCAGCAACAGCATGTCTAAGTCAATGATGTAAGGCTTCCAACCTCCTGGTCAAGCCTGGAGATCTCCCAGAATTGCAACTGATCTCCAGACAACAGAGATCAGTTTCACTGGAGAAAATGGTTGCTTTGGAGGGTAGACTCTATGGCCTTCTACCCCCTCCCCAAACTAGGGTTGCCAACTTCAGGTTGGAAAATTCCTGGAGACTTGGGGGTGGAGCCTGGTGAGGCTGGGATTCGGGGTAGGAGACGGGCTATAATGCCATACCATCCACCCTCCAAAGCAGCCATTTTATCAAGGTAGACTGATCTCTATAGTCTGGAGATCACTTACCGTTCTGGGAGATCTCCAGGCCTGACCTGGACACTGGCAACACTTCCTCAAACTCTGCCCTCCCCAGTCTCGCTGGGATTCGGGGTAGGAGACGGGCTATAATGCCATACCATCCACCCTCCAAAGCAGCCATTTTATCAAGGTAGACTGATCTCTATAGTCTGGAGATCACTTACCGTTCTGGGAGATCTCCAGGCCTGACCTGGACACTGGCAACACTTCCTCAAACTCTGCCCTCCCCAGTCTCCACCCCTAAATCCCCAGGAATTTCCCAACACAGAGTTGGCAACCCTATGCTGGAGCAAAAAGACCCCAGAAGGGATCCAGGCAGGTTGGACTAGATGACCCTGGAGATCCCTTCCAACTCTATGATTCTAGGACTTCCAAAAGTCCTGGTTAATGTTGGGCCTGGGATTTGGGCTAAGGTGGGGGTAGAAAGGGGGGGAGTGTTGCATACTTTTCTAAGGTTGACAACTCCAGGTTGGAAGATTCCTGGAGATTTTGGCGGTGGAGCCTGGGGAGGGTGGGGTATAATGCCATAGAGTCCACCCTCCAAAGCAGCCGTTTTCTCCAAGGGAGGTGATCTCTGTCGTCTGGAGATCAGTTGTAATTCTTTCTCCTTTTTTTAGTATTTTGTTTGTGTGTGTGCACACGCACGCATGCTTGTGTCCCTAGAAGTCATGGTGACCTCTGGGGACCCCTAGTGGGTCTAGGACATTTCAGAGAGGTGGCTTGATATTTGCCAGCCTCTGCGTCCTGACCCTGGTATTCCTTGAAGGTCGCTCTTCCAAGTACTTGCCAGGGTCAGCCTTGCTTAGCTTCCGAGATCGGAGCTTCCTGGGCTATTCAGTTGTAATTCTGAGAGATCTCCAGGCCTCACTTAAACCCGACCAAAGGCCTCCCCCAGCCCAGAGGCGTTTGTGTTTCTGGTTTCCCTCACATGCTCTCACTTGCTCAGGAAAGCGCAGGATGATTATGTAAAGTCACAATGCTGGAAATAGCCCAGACTCGGTGACTCCCGGTTCCCCTTTCCCTTCTTCTTCTCCCTGGCCCTGCCCAAACCCCCCTTCCCTCTGCCACCATGAAGCGGCCCCCTCCCCTCAGCTGCTCAGAAATGGTTTTTAGAAAATGCAGCCAATTAAACATGTTCAAAAGTGGGGCAAGCATACAGCAGGAGGAGGCGGGGGCTGAACAGAGTGCGGATTAGGGATGGGCTCGTGGGGAGGGGGAAGAGGAGATACCATCGCCCCAGAATCAATACGCTGATTCCCAGTTTGAGAAAAGGGCAGTGGTTAAGGAGCAAATGAAGTGGGAAATGGGGGGAGGGAATACAGCATCATCTCCCCTTTAAGTACCTCTGCGTAGCCCAACGTCACTCAATAAAACAAAGCAAAATAGACAGCAGTGGCAGAACTTGTAGGTCCTTTCCCCATGGCCAGGCCATGCTGATTGGGTCTTGGCCTACAGGCCTCATTAGTGGTGGATCTCATGACACAGTCGATCTCTTCTGGGCGCAGGAGACAAGCACGCCTGGCCTGACAGGAGATGAAAAGGTGTCCCTTGGTTGGGACCTAGGACTGACAAGCCAAAAACTGGGGGGGAAATAAGAGCCATTTCAAAGCTGTAGCACCAGGAATGGAGTATACCCATTTCAGGCTATGAGCCTGTGATTGCCTTGGAATAACCCAGAGTTGTTTTCCTTTAAAGACGCATCTAGTAAATACAGCAGAAACAACTACCACAGGGTCTCTACTCTTGTACAAAAAAACAGATTTATTTATTTTTTTTGCTTGAGGAAGTGTCGAGTTTGAAAGAACCACTCCCATTGTTGCCCCCCCCCCCGGTGTTGTTTTGCATAGTCTGGGAGAAAGTACCTTACAGTTACTAGGAAAATATCATACAAGGCCCTGGGATTGGAGAGTCGGGGACACACACACACACACACACACACACACAAAACACTGTATTCCCAATAGTCAGGGCCTACCTTGCCACCGTCTATCTCAGGCCTTTCTTCCCCGTTCCCAGAGAATCTCTACAAATCCTTTTACTTGCAGGGAGTTTGCACTGAGGGGAGGGGTCAAAAAAATGAAATTCACCCCCTTCCCAAAGTCTGAAGTAATACAGTTCATTCCATCACCTCAGAGCTCCAACCACCCCCCCAAGTTAAATCTGCTGCATTGTGCAGGCCAGGGCTGATCAGAGAGAGGAAATACGCCATCTCATCTCTCAGTCTCCCAGCAAGCCTCTGGGATTTCTCCCATCTTCCTTTGACTGAGTTCATACCCTTCTTCCCTCCACCTCCAAGAAGAACAGTTCTCCTCCCTAGGCAGGTCTCAGCATGAAAAAAGAGAGATGTATCTGTAATGAAATCCAAGCGTGACTACATTTGCTCCTTGCTCTGCAAGCTCAGGCCAGTGAGGCTGTAGCAGGAACGGAGGCAGGGATCAAACCTGAAATCAGGAAGCAGGGCTCACCAAATGCACACACCAAGGCATGTGTGCGCACTCCCCCGTCACATACTACATCTGTGTGTTCGTGAATAGACACACTGACATGTTACCATCAATGTTCCCTTTAAGCTGTGGAGTCTTGTGAGCAACAATTCTACTTTGTGAGCTAGTGGCATTAAAGTTGTGAGCAAGCAATTTGGCTACTGCAAAAATTAGTTTGCTCTGGAGCCATCTTTCCTGAGCTAAGACAAAAATGTGTGAGCCAGAGGCTAAAAACCTGTGAGCTAGCTCACACTAACTCAGCTTAGAGGGAACACTGGTTACCATACAACCACCCATATGCTCCTATACCCTTGACTCGCTGCACACTTGAATACCACAGAAGCAAATGTTTGCACAGAGCACATCTCAGCAAAGTTGCATTTTAAGCTCACAGGAGTACCCGCTGAAATGCATCACATTCTCCAGTGGCATGGACATGCCTCAGCATGTTGCAAACTACACAGATGGTGCAGATACGTCTTTATACTCCCCGCACTCGTGAATGCACATTTACACAACTATACCCACAGCCATGGCCACAAGTCACAGAAAAGTCACAGACAGTGCACACACACTCACCCACATTCAGACAGCACCAAGTATTTGTGTCCCCCACTCTTTGTTAACTCACACTGAATCTAAAGTCACCCTAGTAGGGTGGAAGAAATAAAACAAGGCAAGAGCCAAATGCGATCAAGACTGGGAGAAGTTCCTGTAATCCTGTTGTCTTTCCGCTACAAAATGGAACAACAGCTACAGATCAGGTTGCCAGCTGCAGTTGGGAAATTCCTGAAGGTGGGGGGGGGAGCTTGGGGAAGGCAGACATTGAGGTGGGGAGGGAACTCAGCAGGGCTATCATTCCACAGAGTCCACCTTCCAAAGCAGCCATTTGCTCCAGGGGAACGGATCTCTGTTTCCTGGAGATCAGTCATAATTCCAGGGGATCTCCAGCTTCCACCTGGAGGTTGGCAACCCAAGCGGCAGACTCCTTCCCCTTATGCCTACATGCACCCACAGCAAGGGATCAGGACCAGACACGCTGCAAACCCTGAAGGAGCTCCATTCCATCGGTCAGGTCATAGTACGGTCAAGAGGGAGGAGGGAATGCAGGTGAGACAAAAAGCCTTTTGTTTGGGGGACTGGCAGGTGCTGGGAAGTGCTATAGGCCAGGCCGCTCCTTTTTTGAGTAAGGGCCTGCAAAGAGCAAGGACGGCCCAGCCCAGGTTTCCTTGCAATCTCCCCCCACCCAACCCAGCAGTTAGCAACCGTTCTGAGAAGTTCAAAATGGGAGAAAGGCAGCGTTTGTTCTTGTACACACACCAGCTATCAACCACTGGCCTTGAATCACAGAGAAGTTAAGCTCCAAAGGGTGGGGGGAATAACACATGTGGGGTAAATCAACTACTTGGACGAGGTAGAAAAATCCAGCACTGCTTGCAGCAATGCTCCATGCTTCCTTCTCTTTCTCTTCCCCAAAATTCAGGGGTTTGAGCTCCGGTTCTACAGCCCCTGAAATTATTGCTGCCCCGAGCTGTCTCTCCCGGCCCAATGCTAGTGACACCCTTCAAGCTGTTTCCAATATCAGAACGCAGAGCGAGAGAGAAGATGCACAACAGAGGGTGAGGACTCAACCAGCCCCTTGCTCCCTTGCTTTTCAGCCAGCAGAGGAAACAGTCAGGACCGAGAGATGCTCAAATTACCAAACCACAACTAAAGCAAACAAAAAGAGAGAGAGAGATCTGAAGGTCACAAGGAAACCAGGCACCAAGCCACTACACTCACACGTCTGCAACAACTGCGGCAGACACTCCAAATTATACTTTTGTCATATGAACTAGTGACAGGAGGTAAACAGCCAGAGGCTGGTGCAGAAGAGAACAGGAGGATATACATGCTGTTTCAGTCCACTAGTATGTTGTTCACAGGTTGAGAACTGGCACACTGCAAGAGGTACTTACAAGCACAATCTCTAGGTAACTCACACAAGCAAGCCAAGTTACATCCCCAGGGATGTTGAAAAGCAAACTGCATGCCTATTTCATTTACAGAAGAAAGGCAGACCATGATAGCGAATAGGGTACCAGCCCCAGGTTGGTAAATTCCTGAAGATTTTGGGGATGGAGTAAGGGAAGGGAGTGGTTTAGGGAGAGGAAGGACTTCAGAGGGGTATAATGCCATAGAGTCCACCTTCCAAAGCAGTCATTTTCTCTGGGGGAACTGATTGCTGTCACCTGGAGATCAATTCTAATCTCAGGAGATCTCCAGCCACCACCTGGAGGTTGGCAACCCTAATATCAAAACTTTTTCGTCTGCTACAGTGTTCTAATTACAAGAAGGATCTTATACTCCAGGATTGCCAAGGACTGGGCCAACACACCTACTTTAATGTGGCAAGGTCAGTACAAGCAGACGTCTGGGAAGGACTTTCAATATAGGAGTGCACATACGCTGTGTTAGAGACTGTGCAAGATACAATTAAAAGTCTGCACTAAGACAGCCTGTGATGATTATATAAATTAAATTAATGTGCTTCTGTTTACTTGTTCATCTCACAGGGTGGGAATTAAGCAAGCAACTGAAGCCTTGCTCCCAAGGGGATGCCGTCCCAGCACTGTCCTGATTGGCACTTCTGGTGTTAGACAGAAGACAATCATCACTTGAGTTGTCAAAGGCCCGGAAAATACACCAAAGAGATGCAGGAATAAAGCAATACTCCTGATACCGTGCCACAGACCAACAGACACTTTTGGTTCACGGCTGGATGTTCAGACCGAGCAAGAGTTTTTTTGGGACTGTCTCTAATTGGCTGTGAGAAAGCCCTTTTTTGGCCTGCTTCATGCTGTATTAGAGAGCTTAAGCTAATTTAAACTGACCTGGTTAGTGCAAACGGGTGATATGCACTCAGTGTCTCAGGAGTCACGTATGGCTCTTTGACATGGCTCTTTTGAGCACTCTTCTCCCAGATGGCACCTGTTCCACATTTCAGGAAAGTGGGCAAGGCCCTTGCCTGGTGTGGCTTCTGGCCGGCAGGTAGCACCCACCTTGAAACAGCCACTGCTAGAGGAATGGGTAAGCTGTGAGCCTCCCTGAGGGCAGGTTTCATGCTAGGGATGGTTGATGGTAATTGCAAATGTTTATTTGTAAATTAGATTTCTTAACTGCCCTCCCCCAAACTCAGGGCTCAGGGCAGTGTACAACATTCAAACAATACAATCATAAGCATTTAAAACAAGTTTAAAACATTAAAACAGATACAATGAGCACTTAAAAATCAGATTTGTTCTTACCCCAAGGGGGAGAGAAAAAAGGAAGGCCAGGCTAAATCAGGGGTGTCAAACATGTGGCCCGTGGGCCAGATCAGGACCTTGAAGGGCTGCTATCAGGCCCACAGTGGAAATGGCTGTCTCCTGCTTCTTCTTCCAGTTCTCCTGCTGCGTCCTAGCTTGCTTTGTCAGACTCTCTCAATCGCTCAGGAAACACAGAGAGGCGAGCTTCTGTTCCCTGCACTGGCTGGCTCCTCCCCCTCCCAGGCAGAAGTAAGGAAGGAGCCAGAGTTTGCTTCCTGGCAAGGCTGCCTCAATTGCACAGGAAAGAAAAGCAAGCCTTTCTTCCCCTCTATTGGCTGAGGCTCCTCCCCAAACGAAGGGAAGGAGAGAGAGTTTGTTTGCTTGGCTGCCTCAATCGCATGGGAGAAATACAAAGCACCTTTAAGACCAACAAAGCTTTATCCAAGGTATGAGCTTTTATGTGCCTTGCTACAGTGTATGTGTTTTGTTGGGCTTGTTATGCTGTGGCTCTCCTGGGTGCAACTGGGTTCCCTCCCCCTTTATCACTGTATTCATGCCCTCATGATCCCAGTAGGAAATAACAACAAGCCAGTGAGGTGGATTAGGCTGAGAGTGTATGTTCAGACCAGGTTCACCCAGCACATTTCCTTTGGGGATTTTGAACTTAGACTTCCCAGATAGTAGGCTGATACTGACTACTGAGGAAGACTAGTTTTGTAGACAAACACATAGCCCTGAGTCTGTGTCATGGTGCCTTCTCATGTTCTTGACCAGCATACAAAACAATTTATGTACAAAAGCTTGCAATGCCCAGCCATTTCATGTTTTCCCCTGGGTCTTAGGCTCAGAAATCTGAGTGAATGTCAATAAATCAAAAGTAGGTTTGCAGCTTACAGATGTACACTTGAACAACATACTCAAGATTGCAACAGCACAGACATTTTGATGCAATAACTCAGAGCAAGAGAAGTCAGTTATCAGACAATATTAAATAAACAAAATATTGCAAGAGTGCTAATATTTTAAGCATGTTTTATTTTAAATTTTAAAAAATCTTTGTGTTTGTGTCCTTTATAAAGTTTATATCTCTGCTACCTGGCATTACATTTTATGACACACATGGCCTGGCCCAACAAGCTCTCATTTATGTCAGATCCAGCCCTCATAACAAATGAGTTTGACACCCCTGGGCTAAATGAAGGCTGTTGCTGTCCTCAACTGTAGGCCTGGCGGAACATCTCTGCCTTACAGGCCCTGCAGAACTGAAGTAGGTCCCACAGGGCATGGATGTCATTTGGCAGAGAGTTCCACCAGGTTGGAGCCAGGGCTGAAAAAGCCCTGGCTCCGGTTGAGGACAGCTGGATATTTTTCGGGCCACAGATCACCAGTAGGTTTTTCTCTGCTGAGTGCAATGCTTTTCGGGGGGTATACCAGGAGAATATGCCTCTCTGTGAGCCGCAAAGCGAGTGCCACTGGTGTAGCAAGTCCAAGCTCCCTACATCAGATACAAGTAGGAGTGGTGATCCTTTTGCATTTTTGTCTTAGCTCAGGAAGGATGGCTCCAGAGTAAACTAATTTAAGCAGTAGCCAAATCGCTCACTCACAACTTAATGCCAGTAGCTCACAAAGGAGAATTTTTGCTCACAAGACTCCACAATTTAGAGGGAGCATTGGTCAGGAGGATGCAAACCACTCCTACTTGTATGTGATGAAGGGAGCTTGGACTTTTGAAAGTTTATACTTTAGAAATCTGGTTGCTCTCTGAGGTGCCACCAGACTTGAATTTTGCACTTCTACAGCACACCAACATGGCTCCTATCTTTGGTTACTTTTTTTGTAAGTTCTAAAATAAATAAATAACAAGAAGTTTCGGGGGGGAATGAGATAGGCAGGAGAACCTGGTGAGCCCCTTGAGGCCTCAATCGATGAAGCGTGTTTGCCTAAGCCAGCAGCTTATCAGCCATAGAAGGAGAGATGGCTTGCTAGGGGCTCTCCATCAGTGCTGGTCAGCATTCAGCTGAACCCTAGCTGCCATGCAGCACAGGGAGGGTGTTGTTGGTTCTCAGGGCTTCCCAGCGCAGTTGCTTTACAGAAAGTAAATAAATCAGGTGCTAAAAATAGTGGTCTTGCTGCTCTCCTTTGCTGAACAATAATAAAGACTGTATGGCTGCAATCCTAAAGACACTTTAAGAACATAAGAGAAGCCAATATTGGATCAGGCCAATGGCCCATCCAGTCCAACACTCTGTCACACAGTGGCCAAAAATACCAGGTGGCACCAGGAGGTCCACCAGTGGGGCCAGGACACTAGAAGCCCTCCCACTGTTGTTGTCCCCCCTCCAAGCACCAAGAATACAGAGCATCACTTGCCTCAGCCTGAGAGTTCCTATCTATACCTTGTGGCTAATAGCCACTGATTGACTTCTGCTCCATATCTATATATCTAATAGCCAAGTTGCCCCCTCTGTGCAGATATCTAAATCCGCACATCGGGAGCACTTGGGGGGCAGGGAGATTTTCCTGCACACTTGGGGTGGTCCCCAGGTGTGCAGAAAAATCTAAAAAGTTTTTGAAACTGTACAGGGGATATTGAAATCCTTCAAAAAGAATGTTCCCTGTGCATGCGCAGAGAACGCTCTGGGAACTCTGCGGCGGCTGGTGCTGGCGAGGCGCTTGGGCTTCGCCGCCGGTGCTGGGGGGGGATCATTGGGGGAGGAAATCATCGGGCCCGGTAACTGGGAG
>NW_015175397.1:194309-199274 GCF_001447785.1 Gekko japonicus | reverse complement strand
GCCCCCAGTGCCCGTGGTGAGGGAATTGGGGGGGGGATTGGTGGGCTCGGCAGCTGGGAGGCACTCAGGCCTCGCCGCCGGTGCCTGTGGGGGGGGATCAGTGGGCGGGGGGAGAAGGCTTACCTGCAGAGCTGCTTCTGCAGACCAGGAGCCTTTAGGAATACTGTCCCCCCAACAAGTATCACGGGTCCCGCTTCTTGTGCTTATCTAATTCCCAAGCGTTTCAACCTTTAGTCATAGGGAAAGTGTTCCAACCCTTTCCGGGGAGTAAGTCCCACTGAATAACACGGCACTTACCTCCAAGCCGGCCAGTTTAGGATTGCTTTCTATGTCACTCTGATATACCATTACTGTTATGCCAGCCCCATAATCAATAATCCTGCTCTGCTTCTGCACTCTTCCTTCTGAAATTTCACTAGGCATTGCTTCACAGCCTGAAACTTCAAAACATTTTTTTAAAGTAAAAGGTTAGGTTCTCCGGGCCTTGAATTTCAGCATCCTAATACCAATTTCTGTGCTTGTGCAGTGCAAAACTCTAATGCAAACTATCCTCATTTGAGTGTGATTCTACAAAGTTGGCTTTAGACATTTTGGTGGCCCTTTCCCCTTCCACTAATTTGTAAGGAGGTATAATCTAATAAATACATCGCATTTGTACAGAACTTTGACCTGGACGGCACAGGCTAGCCTGATTTCATCAGATCTCGGAAGCTAAGCTTCGTCGGCCCTGGAATGTATTTGCATGAGAGACCTCCAAGGAATACCAGGGTCATGACGCAGAGGTAGGCAATGGCAAACCACCTCTGAATGTCTCTTGCCTTGAAAACCCTATGGAGTCGCTGTCAGTCAGCTGTGACTTGACGGCACTTTCCACCACCACCTTTCATATAGAATTTCCAGGATATAAAGTGTTTCACATACATTATCTTGCTGTTATCCTTCCAAGAGCTTCCAAGATATTGTTTACCTTGACCTCCAGAAAGCTTTTGATAAAGTTCCTCATCAAAGGCTCCTAAGTAAGCTCAAAAATCATGGGATAAAAGGAGAAGTCCTTTTATGGACCAAAAACTGGCTAATTAATAGAAAACAGAGAGTGAGTATAAATGGGCAATTTTCTCAGTGGAGGGTGGTAAGCAGTGGGGTACCGCAGGGATCAGTACTTGGTCCACTGCTTTTTAACTTGTTCATTAATGATATGGAGATGGGAGTAAGCAGTGAAGTGGCTAAATTTGCGGATGATACAAAGTTGTTCAGGGTGGTGAAAACCAGTGAGGATTGTGAGGCACTACAAAGGGATCTGTCAAGGATGGGCAAGTGGGTGTCAACATGGCAAATGGGGTTCAATGTGACCAAGTGCAAGGTGATGCACATTGGAGCCAAAAATCCTAAATATAAATACACATTGATGGCAGAGACTGATCAAGAGAGAGATCTTGGAGTTATAGTAAATAACTCACTGAAAATGTCGAGACAGTGTGTGACTGCAATATAAAAGGCCAATGCTATGCTGGGGATTATTAGGAAGGGTATGGAAAACAGAACAGCCAATATCATAATGCCCCTATATAAATCAATGGTGCAACCTTATTTGGAATACTGTGTGCAGTTCTGGTCACCACACCTTAAAAAGGATATTATAGCTTTGGAAAAAGTACAGAAAAGGGCAACTCGAATGATAAAAGGGTTGGAACACTTTCCCTATGAGGAAAGGTTAAAGCGCTTAGGGCTCTTTAGCTTGGAGAAAAGACGACTGAGGGGTGACATGATCGAGGTTTATAAGATTATGCATGGGAAAGAGCAGGTAAAGAAAGAGGTACTTTTCTCCCTTTCTCACAATACAAGAACTCGTGGGCACTCCATGAAACTGCAGAGCGGTCGGGTTAGAACGGATAAAAGGAAGTACTTCTTCACCCAAAGAGTGATTAACACATGGAATTCACTGCCACAGGAAGTGGTGGGTGCTACAAGCATGGACAGCTTCAAAAGGGAATTAGATAAGCATATGGAGCAGAGGTCCATCAGTGGCTATTAGCCACAAGGTATAGCTAGGGGCTCTGGGGCAAGTGATGCTCTGTCTTCTTGGTGCTTGGGGGGGGGGTCAACAGTGGGAGGGCTTCTAATGTCCTGGCCCCACTGCTGGACCTCCTGATGGCACTGGTATTTCTGGCCACTGTGTGACACAGAGTGTTGGACCTTCTTATGTCCTGGCCCCACTGGTGGACCTCCTGATGGCACCTGGTATTTTTGGCCACTGTGTGACTCAGAGTGTTGGACTGGATGGGCCTTTGGCCTGGTCCAAAATTGGCGTCTCTTATGTTCTTATGTTCTTATGTGCTCTGAAAGGTAGGCCTGTATTATTCTTCCCATATTATAGATGTGGGGAGGCAGGGGAAGAATGGCTTGCCTAACTGAGTCTCTGTTTAGGCCTCATTCACTTACAGTCCCATCCCACACAGAGTTACACCCTCCTAAGTCCGTTGAGCTTTTACTTGGATGGCCCAGGCTAGCCCAACCTCATCAGATCTTGGAAGCTAAGCAGGGTTGGCCTGGGTCAGTATTTTGATGGAAGACCACCACCAAGGAGGTCCAGGGTTGCTATGCAGAGGCAGTGGCCATGATTTTTGTAAAAGTCTCCATGCTTTTTGTGGAAGGCACGCTTTTTGTAAATTCTCAGTGCTCAGCTCCAACTATGGTTGCCAACTCCCACATTGGAAATACCAGGAGATTTGGGGGCTGGAGCCAGGGGAGGATGGGGCTTGGGGAATGGGACCTCAGAAGGGTATAATGGCATAGAGCCCACCCTCCAAAGCAGCTGTTTTCTCCAGGGGAACTGATCTCTGTCATCTGAAGATCAGATGTAATCCCAGGAGATTTCCAGCCCTAACCTGGTGATTGGCAACCCTAGCACAAAGCCATTGCATTCCCTAAAACCTACATAAGAACATCAGAGAAGCCAATCGCCCATCCAGTCCAACTTCCATGGTCCTTTGTAATGTCCAGGGGTTCAATAGCAGATGTATAGGGGTTCTTCAACAAACCAATCAACACAGAAAAGGATACCTGGATGTAGGCAGTACCAGCACTCAAAGCCAGACTCGACCCCTTAATCCCACCCCTGAAGCCAGTTTGTGGTGACTTTGCTACACAACCAGCACTTTAAAAAGAAAAACAATTAGGAATATGTGCACTAGAGGAAGGAACAGAGTAGTCCTGAAGTCAGGATTGCCACCCTCCAGGTAGAACCTGGAGACATCCCAGAATTAGAACTGATCTTCAGTCTACGGAGATCAGTTCCCCTGGAGAAGATGACTGATTTGGATGGTGGACTCTGTGGCTTTACACCCTGCTGAGGTCCCTCCCTTCCCCAAACCCTGCGTTCTCCAGAACTGGCAACCCTACCTGAAGTTACTGTGGGGACAGGGGGAGAAGATATGATAGATTGCAAGCAATCCCAAACCACGGCCAAGACCAATAAATCCCATCTCTCTTTTCACTTGTTAACAATGTCACAACATAGTTTCAGGTGGGTAGCCATGTTCGCCTGTAGTAGTAGAACAAAATTTGAGTCCAGTAGCAACTTGAAGACTAATAAGAATTGTCCAGGGCATAAGCTTTTGTGAATCAGAGCTCATTGTGTGTGTGTGTGTGTGTGTGTGTGTGTGTGTACATGCACACACCGAGAGATGTTTGAATGCTTTGCACTGAATTAATTTTTTTCACAGTTTGCCATAACAAGCCTCCCAAGCCAAGGGGGAAAACAGAAACTGGAAAATCCACCAAGTGTAATTAAGACAGAACAAAGATAGCTTGGCTAGCAGTGCTTTCTCTGTCTCGCATCCTGGAGCCAGGTAAAGAAGCGGCTCAAAATGGAAGACATCAGTGGGGCACGGAGGATGGTGTGTCTGAGCTGGGAAGCAGGAAATCCAGGCCTCAGCTGACTTCGCCCTCTCCCCATTCACCGTATATATAGAAACATCAACTACCTCATTCCAAAGACTGCTATGATAAGAGGAACGGTATTCACCTCCCTCCCTGCCCTGCATAATAGGGCTGCCTGTGGCCACCTTACTCGCTTGGCATACCCTACCTCTGGTACCCTAGGCGATCTTCTAGGTTTGTCTAGTAGATGGGCCGGCCCTGAGGACTCATAATTCTAGAGTTCTTTTACTCCCAGTATAAGAACATAAGAGGAGCGATGCTGGATCAGACCAGTGGAAATGGGCTGTGGCTCAGTGGCAGAGCATCTGCTTGGCATGCAGAAGGTCCCAGGTTCAATCCCCAGCATCTTCAGTTAAAAGGATCAGGTAGTGGGAGGAGATGTGGAGGACTTCAGCAGAAGACCCTGGAGCACCAGTGCCAGTCTACATAGACAGTACTGAGGGATCAATAGTCTGATTCAGTTTAAGGCAGCTTCCTGTGTGTATTCCAGCACCCCATTTCACAGTGGGGCTTCCAGGGATTAGGACAGATCAAGATGGGTAGCTGTGAGTTTGTCTGTAGCAGCAGAAAAAAGCAAGAGTCCAGTAGCCCCTATAAAAACTAACAAAAACTGTGGTGGGGCTTTCCTGAGTCGCTGCTCACTTCTTCAGATGTTTTAGTGACCTGTGTAGTTCCCTGTCCCTGTTTAAGTACATCTGAAGCAGAATTAGGCACAGAGACTTTCAAAAAGACAATACGACTTCATTTGCATAACACAGTCCAGCCACAGAATCTATCTTGTCCGAGAGCCGAGTTTTCGCTAAAACCAGAACAAAATATGGATTTTCCCCACACACACACACACCGCACATAATACGTGCCTTGCTTTCCTCCAAGCCCCTTTACCTCCCAGCACCCAAGGCTTTTGTTCAGAGGATGAAGCTGATTAAACTGATAAATCTATCCGAACTGATGATTCAAGAGATTTGTGGAATGCTGAGTTGATGACCCCCCCCCTTCCCCACACTTCTGGCCTTAGGGAACTGG
>NW_015175397.1:171205-194245 GCF_001447785.1 Gekko japonicus | reverse complement strand
CCGCCCCCCACGATGCATCACTGGGCCACCCACACACTGTTATCCTTTCCTTGGAGGCCCTGTTGTGCCTTAGTAATAAGAGGTGCCCCCCCCACCCCCACATTCTGGCTGCCCCGCATACTCTCCCCCCCCTTCCTCTTCTCTCCCCCACCCCCATCCGACCATGGCTGAGTGCAGAGCTGGGGGAAGCAGCGAGGCAGAAGAGACTCTGATCTGTCCTGACAATCTGGCCCAGTTTCCTGCTGCCAAAGCAGCAGCCAGGGGTGTGGAGGAGGAGGCTAAGGGGGAGCCCAAGGTTAGTTGTAGAGAGGGGGAGGCGGACGAGGGAATGGCTGCTTTTGGTATGAGAAGCTTGTAGGGGGAAGGTGCAAGGATGCGGAGATTTTTCTAGCTGCGCAGCAAAGGACGCCTGGAGAAGAGGAGAGGTTTGGCTCCGAGGGGGGGGGACAAACTCCGTTGGTTAAGGGGAAAGGACTGGGAACCAAGAAATTCTACACCCAGATGGCGGGAAGAGTTCGGAGTGTTTCAGAGAGGGAACTGCAGAGGAATCCTGGATTTAAACACGACCGTAGGAACAGGCAGGTGATCAGTGTTCCCTCTAAGCTGAACAAGTGTAAGCTAGCTCACAGGTTTTTAGCCTCCAGCTCTCACAATTTTATCTTCGCTCAGGAAGGATGGCTCCAGAGCAAGCTAATTTACGCAGTAGCCAAATCGCTTGCTCACAGCTTTAATGCCAGTAACTCACAAAGTCGAATTTTTGCTCACAAGACTCCACAGCTTAGAGGGAGCATTGCAGGTGATGTCCCTGCAGGAACCAAGAGGGGCCCACTGTTACCCTGTTTCCCCAAAAAGAAGACCTACCCAAAAAATAAGCCCTAGCAGGATTTCTATGCATTTGTGGTATAAGCTCTAGTGTGTCTTCCTGAGAAAAAATAAATATAAGACAGTGTCTTATTTTCGGGGAAACACGGTACTTTATTTAAGAAGACACTGGAAAGGGCAGGAAGAACCCTGCCTTTAGATCAGATAAGTAATTTTCCAGTGGGGATCAAGAGGGAGGACAGGTACAAAACCGCTGCTACTTTATTCCTTCATTAATTTATTTCCTTCCTGCATTTATTGTCCGACTGCCTCAAGGTGGATACCACGATGACAAACACAATGCAAATAAAGATCAGTGTAGTACATGCAACAATAAAACAGCATGACACAATTAGATAACAGTGAAATAAAGACAGCATAATGCATAAAATAAACAATGCCGTATGAACAAGGAGGGGAGAAAAGAAAAGGGGAAATACCTGCCTGCAATTTTTCACAGGCAGTTAACCGCAAACCGATTCCCTTCAAAAGGTGCCCTCCTGCACAACACCTGGCCAGTCTGGCTTGCAGGGTTCCATTAGCAAAGGTCTGCAACAACCAATCACATCTCCTTTTCTAGCTATGGATGTGCCACAAATCTCTCGCCCACGATGCAACACAGTTTCCTGGGGGCCAAGGCCGGAATGCGTTCATGAGCAGACTGGAAGAGCCGAGCATTCCAGATGTCAAAAATTCCAGAGCGATTTCCCTAGAGCAGTTGTGGAAGCAACCGAAATGTCGCTGGTTTCAAGAGGAAGTTGTCTCAACTCATGAACAATCTCTCGCATTTTCTGTTTTGTCACCTTAGCTGCGGCCTTGCACCTACAAAGTGAGAATAAAGTAGTATATCCTGAAAGTACATGGCTCTGAGCTCCTTGGAGGAAGGTTACAATACCTATTAACACTTAGATTAGAGTCCAGTAGGGCCTTAGAGCTTTGATTTTGAAAGCTTATACCCTGAAAATTTTGTTGGTCTCTAAGGTGCTACGGGACTCAAAACTAGCTATTCTGCGACGGACCAAAATGGCTACCTTCCGACAATATCTATGGCATACACTTAAATCACCTGTGCAGATGGTCCTATATATCAGGTATGGGCTTGATAACATTCTCGCCTCCTTATCTTCTTTGGTTTGACACAAATGCTAGGTGAACTGAAGAAACACTTTTGCTGCCTTGGGTCCTTAGTTAAGCCAGTCACCTCCCTCAAGAAAGCTTTTTCTCTTCTACCTATGGTGTGTGTATGATACATGGCTTGCCTTCTTCTCAAGCATCAGGTACTTCCACTGTTAAACACATAACATTTGCTGGGGGGGGGCTGTTTGAAGCCTATTTAACATCTTTCAGGAGATTTGAATAGACGCTTTCGTGGTCTTCTATACCAGTGATATTTGGACGCGGGAAATAATTTTACCTAGATCACAACAGAAAATATGGAATTTATCTCTTTTCCATGCAAGGTTTAACCAATGTTCTGGGTATTCTGTGACTTTTTATGAGTGCAGAATCTAAACACTGGATGCAGAATTCAACAGCCAGAGGTTCTTATTGTTTCACATTTCTTTTCTTTAAATCAAGTTTCTGTTCCCTTGTAGCTGCAAATACAGACTTGAAAATGTTCATGTGATGTAAGGCAAAATTCCAGGGAACCCACTAATTTATGTAACTAGTAGAATTTCCAGAGGGATGGGCTGTGTTGTCTTGCATAACTCCTTTGAATAAAAGAAGAAATTATGCAAAACAAACATTTGTAGGCAGATTTTCTTAATTAGCATAGTCTATCTAGGTCAGAGGATTCATCTCCCCCTCCCTCTTTTAAAAACTGGGGAGCGGATTTAGGATGAGGGACACACAGTCGTAGATGCAGTTCGGTTCACCTCTGGGAGACATGGAGTATGGTTGCCGGGAGACTTCAGGGGCAGGGCATGGGAAAAAAGACATCATCGATACATCAACACAGCTTCTGGCTAAACTGGTTTAAGTGGGACTGATGCTGATGAGGTCTTCCCCCACTCCATTGGGAGCAGGGAGGAAGCAGCAGAAGATCGCCCAAAATAGTAGGTAAGTCAACAACTAGGGTTTCCACTTTCCTAAACATGGCAGAAGGCCTCTCAGCTCTGCTCCCTGGGTGGGTGGGTGGGTGGGTGGGAGCAGGTGGTGGGAGATGGTGTCAGTCAACACCTGGGCTTCACTTACCATTTTGGGAACAGGAAGTGACATCATGACACTAGAGCACCTGGTTACAAAACAGGAAGTGAAGTCTCCATTCCCCCATGCCAGTGCTCCTGAGGATTGCCAGCCCAGAGCTGACAGCTCTAATCTGGAGCCATTTGCTTTGCAAGGCACCTTCTAGGGATAGTGTATCCTTAGGGTTGTCAGATCCGGCCTCGCAACCACCAGAAGACTGCCGGGGGAGGGGATGACAACATGGGAGGAGTAGCGATCAGCGACTTCTGGGAAAACCTCAGAAGTGACATGACACTTCTCTAGGAATCACAGAAACTCAATGGCCAGTCCACTCTACAAATTTCTGAGAACAATATGGTTTTACCACAGAGTTTCCAGAGATTCCTAGAGAGGTGTGATGTTACTTTCAGCTTTTCCTGGGAAGTGACATCACACCATGGGCCCAGCGGCCATTTTATATTTTATTTTTCTCCCTATTTTCACTCCTGCTGTCTGCTTGTAGCTCAATGAAGCTAAGCAGAGGGTGAACCAGTCAAGGGGAAGTGAATCGGTGAACCAGTCTGCAGAAGAGGGTGAACCAGTCTGCTAGGGTTGCCAGCTCTGGGTTGGGAAATACCTGGAGATTTTGGGGGTGGACCTAGAGGAGGGGTTGGGTTTGGGGAGGGACTTCAATAGAGTATAATGCCATAGAGTCCACCTTCCAAAGTGGCCATTTTCTCCAGATGAACTGTTCCCTGTCAACTTGAAATGAGTTTTAATAGCAGATCTCCTGCCACCACCTGGAGGTTGGCAACTCTACAGTCTGCAGAAGAGGGTGAACCCATCTTCAGAAGAGCCACTGAAGCTATAGGAAGACTTCTTAGCCTCAAGAAAGGCTTCAAACTTTGCCTGAGAGGAGTGTCTGGCTCTGCCTCAATATAGTACTAAAACTTCTAAAAAGCTACTTCCTATAACGCTTTTTCATTTAACACTCTTTGTCCTGGGACAGAAGGGGCTGAGAGCAGCAGACAAACAGCAGGATCAGTCCAGCAAGAAATAAACATGGCCATCCCAGATGTGACATGGAATCACTGTAGGCTGGATGGCCATCTCCCAATTATATCCACAGCTGAAGAATGAGGCTTCAGCAGGGCTGACAGAAGGTAGCCACAGCTCTCCTGGGAAGAAGCCTTGATGTAACCCCAAAATGCTTCCCACGACGGCACTCCAGCACGGTAGCCTAACAGCAGGACCCAGCGGGTGGTTGCCCCCTTCCAGTCTCTGCCTCCTGTGCCACTCATATGTAAGAAATGGCGATCCTGTGAACCCACCCCCACTGGAACCAGTGCCATCAAGACCTCTCATAGAGCCATTTCACTCAGCGCTCTTCTTTTCTGGAACACGAACACAGCACTAAAAGAGGGATTACTGCATATTATAGCAAACAACGCTGGAGTTGGACCAAACAGACCCAGCATCAAATCCCTCTTCAACCATGCAGCTCGCTAGGTGACCTTGGGAAAATTACTAATGCCCTTTGCACATAATATACTCCAGGAGACTTAATATGCTGGTGTTTGTGTGTGTGCGCACATGCATGTAAGTAGCCCCATGGAAGCAAGCGACACCTTGGATGTAAAACACATTCACTTAAAAATGTATAAATGTCCGATACACTTAAAAGTCTCATATGTAGGCTTCTCTCCCTGGAAATCCTGGGGGGTTTTTTTGGGGGGGGGAGGTTGGACTACACAGAGAGGTACCTGCATACATAAACTTGTGTACGCTTTCAAATATCTTCAAGTGAACATGCGTAGGTTGAGGGTGGAGCTTGTTGCCACGGTGCCACTGCCCACCACCAGCACATTGGCAGTCTCCACAAAAAAGGTATGGGCAAAGGGGCTTCTCTTTCATCCTAAATTTATCTTCACGGTGAGGATAAACCGGGACAGTCCCAAGAACATAATTATAAATCTCCTTGGAGGAAGGGCAAAACAAAAATGCAATAAATCAAATAATCTCGTGTGCAGATCATCCTGCATTGGGGTCGTGGCTTGATCGTGTTCTAATTCCTTTCTGTTCCGTGATCTGACAGACATGCTAAATTTATTCATTTTATTTAGATATTTATACTCCGCTTCCCTGCTGCTGCCCTCCGGGGGGTGGGGGGGGCTCAGTGTGCCTCACAACACAGTTCTCCCCTCCTCCGTTTTATCCTGACAACGACAATTATCCCACAAAGTAGGTCAGAGAGAAAGTGACTTGCCCAAGATCACTCAGTAAGCTTTTATGGCAGAATAAGGATTCAGACCCAGGTCTCTCACATCCTAGTCAAACATCCTAACCAGTATCCTCATGCTGGTATTGTGGAAATAATTTTGCTGCCTTCTGTCTTTGGCTATGTAAGTCATCTCTCTCAAGTGACGATGGGCTCACTGCCAGGCTCAAGTCTATGACCAGGAAACCAGAGTCCTGTAAGCAAAATTACACACACACACGCACAGAGTGCAAGTGATGAAAAGACTGCAAGATCCGTCAAATGACCTTGAACCAAACACCCGTGATAAAACATCAGAAAAAGTGGTAATGTGTAAATGTACTCCAAACAGTTTCGCCCGTGCCTGTTTGGAGAGGTCCTGTCTTTTTAACCGTAAAAGAAGGAGGAATGGGACTTCTGAGATATAGAAAAGTGGTTTACTGGGAAAGGGGCAGATGTGTTGCACACAGAAGGAAGGAGCTGGAAAGAGCTCTCCTTGCAAACTTGAATTCTACTTTTCCCCCTCCTCCATTCAGTTCTGAGGACTAGCAGCTTACTCTTATTTTAAAATGCAAAGAACTGAAATTATGAGAACTCCATGAGCCATTACAGTGTCTACCTGTGCCCCCAATTGCTACAGAACAAATTCAGAGATCAAAAGCACACCTCTGCTTTATCCTCACCTGTGAGGCAGGTTAGGCTGAGAGAGCATGTCTGGCCCAAGGTCACCCAGCAAGCTTCCACAGCACAGAGAGGATTCAAGCCAGGGTCTTCCGGATCCTAGTCCATCGCTTTAACAACGACACCACACTGGATCTCACTTTAATAATAGGTTGTTTTTTTATACAGCAGAACTAGAGGCTCTTGTGCCACCCAACAACTTCAGGGCAGTGCAATGATTTGAAAGCAGCTCTCCCTGTTTCAAGTTGCCCGCCTGGCTGTTTGGCACAAGGGCATTCGGCTTGAATGGTACGTTGGCAAGGTGCTTGTCGCACAGGTATCCCTGCCAAGAGTTTCAAACAAAGCCAAGTCGTTGCAACACACAAACAGCACCGGGGGAGGTTCCTTCTCCAGCCCCCGGCAGCCGAAATCCTTCTCAGCCCAGTCCTCCCCATAGCAGGTGTCTGGCAAAGGCCCAGCCGCCCCTCCCCATTACACCCTCCTCTCTTCCCACATTCCCAAGTGCACCCAGGGTGTGCCGGAGTCAGCCGACAACCGCAAAGGCCAGCCAAGGCACCAGATGATACCACTTGCCCAACAGGGGGTGGAAGGTGACCCTCACCCAGCTCTATCCATTACATCCGCCCCCAACATGCACACGCAATCCATCTGTGACGTGGCCATCAGCCAGATCCCAAAACACTGCCGCACCAAACAGGCACCTGACCCACGAACTAGGACCCCAGTGTCAAAAAAAAATGCCATTGTTTTCTCAGCCCCCCAGTCCTTCCAATTCTACTCAATTCACATTCCTGTCTCCTCAGACCTTGCCTTCTTTCCATACTAGCTCAATCTGCATCGGGGCCGTCTTGACGATGTTAGGTTCTGGGAGATGTTTCGGGGGTGGGGGTGGGGAGAGAACTTTCACCTCTGAATTTGCGAAGCTGCGCCAATTCCCCTTCACTCACCACCAACTAGAGCCAGGTCACAAGCACCCTTGATCAGAGTCTTACAAACAAGGCCAAGACCCAGTACATTTGCTTTTACAAATTAAACACTCAGAAGGAGGAGAATTGCCAAATAGGCAAATAACCTACTTGTACATCTTCCAACCATTCTGATTCCCAGCTTAAAATGAAATCCACACTGCTGCTCCAAACTCAAAGGCCACCATCGGGCCTCAACTGGTACAAATATCAACCAAAACGACGCTCATAAAGAGAGTGATATGGGAGCTTCTCCTGGACTGCCTGGGCGAAGGTGTTGGGATGGCAAAACCCCACCAAACATTCCCCAGGAACAACCACTAAGACCATGTCCACGTTAATAGCTTAACATCTCTTGGCTGATTCAAGACACCAGAAGTAAACTTCTTCCAGCATGGGAAGCAAGACCTGCATTGGTAAAATTGGGGAAGTTGCAAAAAGGGAAAGTAATTTGTTGATCATTAGTTGCCCTGCTCCTTCTGTTTTCTTATTAAGGTATTTATATCCTGCTCTTCTTTCCAATGGGGATCCAAAGCCATTCACGGCATGGTTCTCTCCTCCTCCCATTTTACCTCCACAACCAACCCTGTGAGCCGGGTTGCCACCTTCCAGGTGTGGGGGGGGGCTGGCGATCCCCCAGAATTACAACTAATCTCCAGGTGAGAGAGCCCAGTTCCCCTGGAGAAAACTGCTGCTTTGCAGGGTAGACCCAATGGCATTATACCCTGCTGATTTCCCTCCCCTGCCAAGGGTCCACACACCCCAAATCCCCAGGAATTTCCCATCCCTACCCTATCTGTGAGAAAGGTTAGCCTGAGAAAGAGAGAGAGAAACAGAGAAACACAGACTAGTTCGTGGTAGCCTGGTTAGCTTCTATGGCAGAACGAGGATTCCAACCTGGCTCTCCCAGATCCTAGTCCACCACTCTAAAATCTGAAGATGCTGGGGTTAAGCCCACCCCAAACTATTCCCCATGCTCTACCTACTTGGCCTAACCACAGTGAGAGTCTTTGCTTAGATCAGTCCCTCCCTTACAGAGGGATCAGTCCTTTTACAGAGGAGAGCATCCA
Organism: Gekko japonicus; assembly: GCF_001447785.1. Lineage (NCBI taxonomy): Eukaryota > Metazoa > Chordata > Lepidosauria > Squamata > Gekkonidae > Gekko > Gekko japonicus. The sequence goes on along the minus strand of NW_015175397.1, from coordinate 186,245 downwards.
CCAGAGGGGGGGGGGACACAAAAAAACACAACCCTACGCCAGCGTTCTTCAATCTGTTCAGAGCAGGGAACCACCGAACATGCAATTCCCCAAGCACGGTTTGGGCCCAAGTGGCTGATGCATCAACCACAAGGAACAGAGAAGTAATAAAAGACCAAAAAGCACGCCAGCTGTTTTCATGTTACGATAACTGTGGTCCTCTCAACTCTTCCTGATACAATCCCTGCTTCCCTTGCAGGGAAGGGTCACTTCCTCTCTGCCCCGGGGGAACTGGCACTCCTGTATTAACAGCGACACCAGTTTGAACTTTAGCCTCCGCAGATTTGTCATACAACATTGGTGCGTGCAATTCTGTCCTCCCCACTATGAGCGCACTCCTGCTCTTTCCTGCAGGTACAATTTTAACACGGATTAGGGGACCAGGGTGAAATTAGTAAAAAGGCAGTTGAGGGACATTGCAAAGGGGAATATAGATACACAGGAAGCTGCGAGTTCAGAGCATTGCTCTATCAAGGTTGGGTACTGTCGACGCACACTGGCCATGGTTCTCCAGAGTTTCGGGCAGAGGTCTTTCACATCACCTACTACCTGATCCTTTTAAATGGAGATGCAGGGGATTGAACCTGGGACCTTCTGCGGGCAAAGCAGATGTTCTGCCACTGAGCATCTATTATTCCCCTAATTTACACAGGAGTTTCCTAAATCCCCTCTCTGGCATATTAGCCCCCAGCAATGCTCCCTCTGAGCTGTGGAGTCTTGTGAGCAAAAATTCTACTTTGTGAGCTACTGGCATTAAAGTTGTGAGCGAGCGATTTGGCTACTGCATAAATTAGTTTGCTCTGGAGCCCTCCTTCCTGAGCTAAGATAAAAATGTGTGAGCTGGAGGCTAAAAAAACTGTGAGCGAGCTCACACTAACTCAACTTAGAGGGAACACTGGCCCCCAGTTGAAAGTGTTAGAAACAAGCCTCACAAATGAGATGCCACACAACATGAGGTGGTACCAAACTCATATTGACCACACTACCAGAACACGGCCTGTGAGTCCATGTATATGTTCCAGGGGAGAAAGAAGAGATAATTTAGGGCTGTGCAACATCTCCACATGGCTAGTAAGGAACTAGTTATTTTAAGCGGATCCCCAAAGATGCTCCGCACAGATGGAGCCAGTCAGTCCAACGCTTTCCAAGTATCCTGAAGTAACCTTGCAGTTACATGCCCATGACTATGTATAATCTGCACTTTACTCTCTGCCTGTTTCTAAAACCCAAATGTATTATGTAAAAATGCACATCAGCCTGTTTTGTATAATTCATACAAAGTGAAACACAGAATACCAAAGCATTTTTTTCCTGTCCACTGGAAATCCTAGTACGTTCTCCACCCTAATTCCCCGTCTCTGCCTCACCCTGCATCTTTTTGAAATTTCACCCTCGCAGCCTAAGAACTTGAAATTTTTCATTTTCTTCGAGGAGCTACAATATGCAGATGTTCAGTTCTGCACGCAATGCTGAACACGACACAAGAACAAAATGCAGAGAGCTTTGGTGACAGCTACTCAGACGTGGCTCACATACGCAGAAGAATAAGGCAGTAGAATGGACTGCGTTATTTAAGACTGCAGTTGGTGGACTCCAGCTCTGTGTGCTCCTTCACACACCCCTCAAAAAACCCTTCACGCAAGCAGAAATCTAGCTCTTTTCTCTCCCTTGCCCTGCAGTGCTGGTTTTCTATTTGCAGGGAGTTTTAACATAGTGGAATGGTCCAAAAATGTAATCTTCTGTGATTTCCCCCCCCTCCTGCCACCACTCTGAGTGGCAGTGGGCAGCAAGTGTTACCAACACAAGGTGTCCCGCAATAACCGGAAACCTGGGAACCCTACATTTTAGTCTTTTAAGGGCTTTTGTGTTCCTTGCCACTCAGAGCTGGTCTGTAGAGTTACATGACAGCTTGTTAAGGAACTGAAAGTAATGGAAGAGGGGATCAAAGCCGTGGGGGGTCCTGGCATATGCCTGTGCCTTTGCAGGGAGGGGGCACCAGCAGTGAGCAGAGCCAGGTGGGGGGAGCATGTGTGCACACACTATTCCTGCGCCACTTGCTGCTGTCGCCATGACAGGGGCACATTTTCATATCCCTGTTTGGAAGCAGCCATGGCCATGGCCATGCAAACTGGCTATCTACCACATGATAAACACCATTACCAACTGGTAGCTTGGTTGTGTGGAAAGGTTATCATGTATGCATCTTCTTTATACTGAATCAGACCATCGGTCCATCAGGGTTAGTTTTGTCTACTCAGACTGGCAGCTGCTCTCCAGGGTCTCAGGCTGACATCTTTCACATCACCTACTACCTGGTCCTTTCAACTGGAGAGTCCAGGGATTGAACCGGGGACCTTCTGCATGCAAAGCAGAGGCTCTTCCACTGAGCCATGGCCCTTCCCAGCCTTTGTGTTTTGTTCCAGTACCATCCACCAAGGCAAACCTAACATACAGGGAGGAGGTCACAAAGGCTCCCTTCTCCTAGATTTCCACAAACTATGCAAAACCATTCAAGAGGGCTTTTCTACGCAGGCTATAGAGTTCCACCTTACTAAACCTTTTCACAAAGTTACTTGGATAAATTATTAGGGACTGTGGCCCATGCCCATGTGCATAGCTTGCTGAAACTAGGATCCTGCTGTGTAATTTTTTTGCATCATTTAATGTGTTCTCTTAAAACCTCTGCTCTGCTTCAATCCTGTGTTTAGACTTCCAGTTGGTTCCACCACCCTAATTCCTACTGCATCGTTCAATGGATGTCCCACCCTGTCAATTGTATTGACTCACTTCACTATAACCCACCTTGAGTCCAAGTGAGAAAGGCGAACTATAAATAATGTAAATAAATAAAATAAAATTTAAAAACCAATCATTTTTACATGTAATAATTAAAAGGGCTGGCACTCGCAGTGGGGCAGGGAGCAGCTGGCCTTGCAGTCTTCATCAGTAGCCTGACACAAAGAGATCTATCATGTGAGGCTTTCCCCAGCAAGACACAGGGTTCAATCACACGAGCAGTTTGGCCCTACATAGCCACCCCTCCCCTCCGGATCAAATGGGCACAATCAAACGTGTACATCTGGCTCCTGTACTCCAGTCATCCCTAGGTAACGGTAAAGGTTCCCTTGCTCGAAAACCAGTCAAATCTGACTCTAGGGTTGCGGTGCTCATCTCCGTTTCCAAGCCGAAGAGCCAGCGCTGTCCGAAGACGTTTCCGTGGTCATGTGGCTGGCATGACTAAACGCCAAGGCGCACAGAATGCTGTTACCTTCCCACTGAAGTGGTACCAATTTATCTACTTGCAATTTCTTGCTTTCAAACTGCTAGGTTGGCAGGAGCTGGAACCAGAGACGGGAGCTCACTCCGTCATGCGGCACTCGGGTCTCGAACTGCTGAACTACCGACCTTCCAGCCTGCAGTTCAGCATCTTAACCACTTCAGCCACTGCAGCTCCAGTTGTCCCTACCTTGCGCTAAAACAACTCTCATGTGGATTAAATAGCCACTGGCAAATTCTGGTGGCTATCTCGGCAAGGCACTTCCATTGCAGGTTTCCAGGCATCTGATCACCCAGGCACACCATGTCTACTTCTGTGCATGCGCAGCAGGACTTAGGAAAAAAATCCATTCCGCCATGGGTCCATGGTTGTGGTGCGTTGCTGAATGCTGATATGAACAATCGACCATGGGCCCACAGCACTATGATGCTGGTCTAGCAGCTGCTGTGTGATCAACACAAAGCGTCCCAAACTCAAGCGCCTTATTTAGAGCTGAGTGCCAGTTTGCTGTAGTGGGTAAGTGTGCAGACTCTAATCAGAGAGAACCGGGTTTGATTCCCCACTCCTCCATTTATTTATTTATTTATTTTTCACATTTCTATCCCGCCCTCCCTGGAGGCTCAGGGCGGCTTACAGGGCGTATCGCCAGATAAAACAATAAAACAATACCAAGTAGTAAAATATATCACCATTAAACCAATTTTGGTGCTCCTCGCAGTCAATTCCCAAATTCCAAATTACACTTTCTAAAAGCAAGATGGCCACCCCCTACACCTCCCGTTCTCACCATAGTGCAAGCGATTATGGGCATTGATGGAACATGCCCCCTCCTGATGTCCATATACGGGGCGTTGATGGTAGACTAGTGCGTTGGTAGTGCACAAGTGATGGACTAGTGGTGGCGGCTCCTATTCAAAAGCCTGGCGGAAGAGCTCCGTCTTGCAGGCTCTGCGGAACTGTGCTAGGTCCCGCAGAGCCCTAATCTCCTCTGGGAGCTCATTCCACCAGATAGGAGCCGCCACCAAGAACGCCCTATTCCTGGTCATGGTAAGTTTGATAGCCCGGGGCCCTGGAACATCTAATAGATGTTGGGTCCCCGACCGTAGTGCCCTTGGGGGAACATGTGGGGCAAGGCGGTCCCTTAGGTAGACTGGTCCCTGACCATATAGGGCTTTAAAGGTAATGACCAGCACTTTGAAGCGAACCCGGTACGCTATTGGCAACCAGTGCAGCGCTTTCAGCACAGACTGGATGTGATCTCGTCTAGGAAGATCCATCAACAGCCTGGCTGCAGCATTCTGCACTAGTTGCAGCTTCCGAATTTGCGACAACTTGCACCTGGCTGGATGACCTTGGGCAAGCCGTAGTTCTGTCAGAGCTGTTCTCTCAAGAGCAGTTGTCTCATAGCTCTCTCAGCCCTGCCTACCTCACAGGGTGTCTGTTGTGGGGAGGGGAAGGGAAGGGAAAGGAGTTTGTAAGCCGCTCTGAGACTCCTTCGGGTAGTGAAGGGCGGGGTATAAATCCCATCTCTTCTTCTTCTGATATACTGCAGTGGCAACCTGCCCATCTGACTGCACCCACAACAAACACCCTGTGAGGTAGGTGGGGCTGAAAGAGCTCTTTCGAGGACTGCTCTTGAGAGAACAGCTCTGACAGGGAAAAGCTTCACCTGCTTGTTTGCTTGGTGCCAGACTCAGGGATCATTTCCAGGAAGTAGCAGAGCGTAACAGGTGCTCCTCCAAAGAAATTTCCTGCATCCCTGCAGATCTGGCCCGACAGTAGCACAGCTTCATGAATCACAGTAAATTAACTGTCAAACACAGCAAACGAATGTCTGTGTTTGAAATTTTTTAAAGTTTATATATATATATTTAAACAACCTTCCAGTTGGTGCAAAATGAAAAATGCCTCTCCCGGCCTACTCAAGAAGAGAGAGCCGATGAAGTCAGCTGGGAGGGGTGCAGATTTCCAGCCAAGAGGCCGGAGGCCAGACACGCACACACACATACAACACACAACACACAGCCCTCCCCTGTCCCTCCCTATCAGCACAGCTGCCTGGCTGGGAACAGTAGCACACGAAACAAATTGCTTCCCCAGTAATGGTCTTTGCAACCCCTTCACTCCTCCAAATGAATTATTTATTCCTGGCCAGGCTTTGGTGAGAGGCAGAAAACCAAGGCCAGGGGAAAAGGAAAACAAACACCACACCAACCACACTAACCTCACTGACAAGAGTATGTGAAGGAGCTCCAATGCTAGGGTTGTCAAGCTCCAAGTGCAGTCTGGAGATATCCAGCTTTTACGATTGATCCACAGAGGACAGAGATCAGTTCCCCTGGAGAAAATGGCTGCTTTGGAGGGTGGACTCTGTGGCACTGTACCCTGTTGAGGTCCCTCTCCTCCCCAAACCCCTCCCTCCCCAGGCTCCACCCCCAAAATTTCCAGGTATTTCCCAACCCAGAGCTGGCAACCCTATCTGACACGCAGCTCGCAGCCAGTAATTGCCAGGACAAAGGGAGAACCAGTGTGGTGTAGTGGCTGGAATTGCCCCAGGGAGGCTAGGTCCTAGGTCTTCAATGCCCTTTCTGGTGGCTCTCCAGGGCCACCGAGAAAACAGAGAAAAGTGCAAAATGTCTAAGCACAGGGCAGCCATGAAGCTCAGGTACCACCAACACGATCCACAGGGAATACGCAAACAGGTCTCACAATACTATTTTTTTAATACTCACCAGGTGCTCTCCCCGGGGGGCCGGGGGGGGGGGGGGTGACAATTCTGATTGGGACTGTCATGTAAGAGACGGTGGCTTTTAAGCCTTCCTGATGAAAAACACTGTTCTCCCAGGGCCATTTTTTAATCAGTGCAGGGAGTTTATAAGCCCCCTTCTCCTCACACTGTAGGCCCAATCCAAGTTGGGAACCCACTCGCCTGGTGAGCAATGTTCCCTCTAAGCTGTGGAGTCCTGTGAGCAAAAAATCTACTTTTGTGAGCTACTGGCATTAAAGTTGTGAGCGGGCGATTTGGCTCCTGCATAAATTAGTTTGCTCTGAAGCCATCCTTCCTGAGCTAAGACAAAAATGTGTGAGCCGGAGGCTAAAAAACTGTGAGCTAGCTCACACTAACTCAGCTTAGAGGGAACACTGCTGGTGAGTTAACAATAAAACACTAGGAGCTTTGTATTCAGAAGTCCCATTGTATGGTGTAGCAATGCCCTCAAGCAGTTCTCTTTTTGTAGAAAAAGCCCAGCAGGAACTCATTAGCATAATAGGCCACACCCAACACCAGAAACTCATTAGCATATTAGGCCACACCCCTGGCAGCACAGTTCATTGGCACATTAGGCCGCACCCCCATGTTACCAGAAGTGTGGTCATCCAGCCACACCCACCTTGTGCTTCTTATTCTGTTTACCTTGTTTGTTGTCAAAACCCAGGGCTTTTTTGTAGCAGGAACTCCTTTGCATGTTAGGCCACACACCCCTAATGTAGCCAATCCTAATAAATTTCTGCTGCTGGGTGTGGCCTATTATGCTAATGAGTTCCTGCTGGGTGTGGCCAACTTGGGAGCCAGACGGAACTCCGTTCCTGTGCGTTCCTGCCCAAAAATAGCCCTGCCCTCAAGTCAACCAGTCATGCTGTCTCTCTGCTTTACCTACCTGTTGCTGGGTTGCCAGCTCCAGCTGGGGAAATACCTGGTGATTCGGGGATGGAGCCTGGGGAGGTGGGGTTTCGAAGAGAGGAGGGGCCTCAGCAGACTATAATGCCGTAGAGTCCACCCTCCAAAGCAGCCATTTTCTCCAGAGGAATTGATCTCTGGAGATCAGTTATAATTAGGGCTTTTTTCTTTTTGAAAAAGAGGTGCCGGAACTCTCAAGAGGGAAATGAAGTTTTCAATCTGTATACTGAAAACTCATGAACTTTTGAACATTTTAGAAAGAATTTTGTCGGTTACAGAACTCTGTTCCGCTATGTTCCCCCAGCCCCAGGGGAAAAAGCCCTGGTTATAACAGCAGAAGATCTCCAGGCCTCACCTGGAGATTGGCTACCCTGCTGACAGGGCTGTTGCGCAGTTAAAGTGGAGGAAGGGCAAATTATGTATGCCATTCTGACTTCTTGGGTGGAAGGACAGAATTAAAACAAAAATGTGACATACAAATAGTATGCGACAGATAAACTGCAAACCAAAGCCCCACCAGATAAGCGTAGGGTTCCCAGCTCCGGATTTGGAAATATCTGGAGATTTGGGGCGTGGAGCCTGAGGAGGTCAGGGTTTGGGATGGGGAAGGACTTAAGTGGGGTATAATGCCAGAGTCCACCATCCAGGGCAGCCATTTTCTCCAGGTGACCTGATCCGTGTCGCCTGGAGACCACTTGTAATCCCAGATCTCCAGTCACCACCTGGAGGCTGGCAGCCCTATATAAGTGGCAGACAAGACTTTCCCAGATAACCCCTCAATAAGAATCTAATGCTGCTCCAGACACACAAATTCCCTTCCCGCTGTCTTGGACTTACACAGGCAAACACTAGTAGCCATTTCCTTTTCCCCCCACTGCCCTTCCCCTGAACCACAGAGGTGACTCAGCTGAGGGGTAGGCTATGCATCATGTGCAAATGCATGCAAGAATGCCACAACGATGTTGCAGTTGTCGTTTTAATGAAAAGCAGCCTCTGAAGACCCGTGAGTAGAGAGGGAGGTACGCCGAGGAGCACGGATCCAAAACCTGGGGCAGGAGGGATAAAAATGGAGGGCTATTTTGAGAATAAAAAGAGCCAGTGGGCTGAGCATCTCCTCCCCTTTTGACTCTGCTGCTCAAATTCACAGTCTCCCAAGGCTGCTTTTCATTTTAAAGAATGAGACTTCATTATGCATATTTGCAAGCGGTTTGCCTCTTGAGAAAACTACAGTCTACATACACAGCAGAATTCTGAGTCTGTCAACCAACCAGACTACACCATTTCAGATTGCTGGTACAGGGGGCGTTACATTTTCAAATGCTCCCCTTGAGGTTTTTGTGTGTGTGTGTGTGTGTGTGTGTTTTTAAACCTTACTGGGAGGGGGGGGGATTATCATATTTGGAAGTAAAATTCTATACCAACCTGCTCTCTGCTGTTCCAGTCACTAACTTGCAGTGAGTCTTCAACGCAGAGGGCCATTCAAAAATGCAAGCCTTCACCTCCTGTCTAGAATGGTACCACTGCAGGACAATTCTCCTGCTTTCTTCCTACCAGTTGCACCTGTAGAACAGGCACGAGTAGGGTTGCCAACTCCAGGTTGGGAAATTGTTGGGTTTAGCAAGTTAAAACATTTCAGTAATAGTAGAGTTAACTTTGTTTGTTTTGGTTAACAGGAAGTCACATGTTTATTGTACCCAATCTGTTTACTAAGTGAAAAAAGCCAACAAATCTTGTAGGAGGTCTTGGTAAAATGACCTGACGCTTTAGCTTTGTGACTGGAAATCAGTGTATTGGCTATTTAGCATATTGGGGTCTCTTTCCTCCCTTTGTTCTTGGTGAAGGAGATGCCACCATTCTTGTAGTATCTTTCTAGCAGTAAACATGTAGGAACCCAGTGTTTCTTATTTTACATCCCGTTTACTTTTCTCCATGTTAGTTCTAGTAAAGCTTCTATTTTTCAAACATACACATGGTCTCAGACAATCATTCATTGCTCTGCTGCTGATTTAATCTCTGCTTCAGTATATTTTTCTACGAATAACTATCAGGTTATGGGCCCAGATCGCTTCCCTTCAGCACTGAGAGTTTGCAGAGATGACGACATGTGCGTGTTTCGATTTTTCTAAGAAGTATTAAGAATAGTGCGGGCATTTTTTCTAAAACTTGCAATGGTTTTGCTTTCACCTTGCATTACCTATCAGAAATTCCTGGTGATCTGGGGGTGAAGCCTAGGGAGGGAATCTCAAAAGGGTATAATGCCATGGGGTTGCCCTTCCAAAGCAGCCATTTTCACCAGGGAACTGGTCTTTGCAGTCTGGAGATCAGTTTCAGAGGGGGTAGTAGCCATGTTGGTCTGTAGAAGCACACTTAGATTCGAGCCCAGTGCACTCAAAATGCAGTGGGAGAATATTTTAATCTTCCGGGTCATTCCATCAGTGACCTAAGAGTGCCAGTCCTCAAACAAAGACATTTCAAGTGGAAATTGCAATGTGAGATTGCTGAACTTGAGATAATACACAAGTTCAGAACAATAGACCCCCCCCCAGGGCTGAACAGGGGCAGAGAATTCTTATCTCACTATAGGTACGAATTTTCTTCCCCCAAACTGTGTTCCCTCTAAGCTGAGTTAGTGTGAGCTAGCTCACAGCTCTTTAGCCTCCAGCTCACAGATTTTTGTCTTAACCCAGGAAGGATGGCTCCAAAGTAAACTAATTTATGCAGCAGCCAAATCGCCCACTCACAACTTTAATTGCAGTAGCTCACAAAGTAGAATTTTTGCTCACAAGACTCCACAGCTTAGAGGGAGCATTGCTCTAATCAAGCTGATTGCAATATGCATCGTACCTTTGCATCCTTCACAAGCATTATTTACAACCCTTTTCCCACCTTCTGACTAAGATAAAAGTACTCAAATGGCATTTCTACTTTGCTTGTGTCTGACGAAGGGGGCTTTGACTATTAAGGGCTCATACCCTGAAACTCTTGTTGGTCTCTAAAGTGCTACTGGATTCAAATCCAAGTGGAGATCAGCTATAATTCTGTGAGATCTCCAGGTCCCACCTGGAGCTTAGCAACCCTGGGCATGAATCCCCATTTACCAAAGGTTCCCTATATCTTGAGCAACCACCATTCTCTTCCACATTCCCCCAGGCAGACAGGAGTGTGTTTGACCATGGGGAGAGGGTCCTACCATAGGTCAGGACATAACAAATCCAGGTGGCCTAGTAAAGGAAAGGGAGGGCAAACAAAGAATCACAGAGGAGACCAGAAAAGTGCCAGCCAAAAAACAGTAGGTGAGGCTAGAACAAGGGATACAGCAAGTCTCCCACCCCACCCCATCCTACAACCCGTTTAGAAAGCTGAATTCTGGGGCACAGTCCAACGCCTGGCCTAACATTTGATGTGGTGCAAAAACTGATGTGCAGCACTATTGAGCATTATGACACAGTTCCGAACTGACCCAGAGCAGCACCTTTTGCAAAGTCACATGGGTTTAAAAAAAAGAAAGAAAATCCCACTGCATCAGAAATAGCTGCCGTGCTGTAAGGTAGATGCGCAGCACAGAGACGGGGTGGGGGGAGAGAACACAGCGGAGACAGGAGTGGTAACAACTCACATACGCAGGATCTTAATGACATTTGATCACCTACAGCGCCTGCTGTGTTGACGCATCCCTAAGCACCTGCGATCCAGTGACAAAGTTTCTCTGCCACTGCAGCCGACATGCATCGTGAAACAGGAGGGGCCTGCCTCGAGCGGCGGGGGGGGGGGGGGCTTCAGTAAGCTTTGCTGATTTATGGAATCACATGGGCAGCAATATCCAAACTTTTCCAGGCACAGGAAATGGAAATACAGAGACCCCAAAAGCAGCTTTTAATAACCCTATGAGTCCCTAGGATCTGTCTTCTGCTGTCTTCTGCTTTGCCCTTGAGGGGCAATGTCTAAAATGCTGCTCTTGGGTCTGGCAAGAACTGGAGCCAGTCTGTATCTTCAAATAAGTCACATCAAAATGCAGGTGTGAACTGCACAACTGACCATTGTTCCCCCCGCCCCCGAGAAATGTATGCACTCCCTGTGAAGGGAGAACACATGCAGTCCTCCTTTGAATATTAATGATACGTTCAAATACAAAATGCACATGTGGCCAGTGCTTCCTATATTTGAGTACATAATCAATACACAGAGTTCAAAGAATCCTAGTGTTCAAGGAGGCCTAGGCTTTGTCTGACCTTCTCCACAATAGGTTCATTTTCTATATGCAAAAAAGATTTCTGGCTGGGGGGTGGGGGGAGATAAGGAAGCATGAGGACCCATCCCCACCCCACCTGCATTCTCAAGTGGTACAGTCTCAACAGGGGTGCAACCAAGGCACTGTTGGGATACTGCAGCATCATTTCAAAACGACGATCCTTTCCAGTTGCATTATCCTTTGTAGCCACACCATTCCAATAACTGTCACAGTGCAACAACCAAACAGTGTGTGGATGCAAAGGCGGAATCAGCTGCCTAGGGAGGTGGTTAGCTCCCCTTCACTGACAGCTTTCAAGAAGAGGCTGGACGACTATTTGTCAGAGATGCTTTGGGCTGGTCCTGCATTGGGCAGGGGGTTGGACTAGACGGTCTGTATGGCCCCTTCCAACTCTATGATTCTAACCCAACGAATATTCCTCCACATGATGATTTGGGCTCTTATTGGAGCAAGTCACTCTCTTCCGGTTCCCACCAGCTAGCGTGGGAGCAGCAGACTTGGAGAACTTCTAAGTGGCTCCAGCATGGCCCATCCCCTGGTGGGGTGATCCTATCTGCACCCAGGTGCTCTATGGAGCAAAGGTAAGCCTAGGGGCGATGCTGCATTGACTCAGCTTCTAAGTGGGTGAGGCAGGCTCTTCTTGGCAGACCTGAAAACATGACACTTGACAGTATGATAAGCAGTGAGTGGGAACACCGCTGAAGCCTCCACAGGTCTATGCTGGGAAACCATTTAGTATGGAAGAAACGAAGGAGGCCAGGCAAACCGCTGCAGCAGAAAGGAAATAAAGAGAAACGGGTCGAGTTATGCTTGAATCCATACAATAAAGCTTTTTACACAAGGAAGAGTACTGTATTCTGCATATGCTCAGAGGCTCTCTCCTTCTCAATCTATAGATGTTTTCTCCGCATCACGCCTACCTAGAGTTGCCAGCTCTGGGCTGGGAAATACCTAGAGTCTCCACCCTGGGAAGGGCAGGGAGGGAGGGGACCTCAGCGAGGTATAATGCCATGTATTGGTTTTATGTATGGGCTTATGCCCCTGTAAGCCGCCCTGAGCCCGCTTGCGGGGAGGGCGGGGTAAAAAATGTCTAAAATAAATAAATAAATAAAATAGAATCTACCCTCCAAAGCAGCCATTTTATTCCAGGGAAACTGACCTTGGTCATCTAGAGAGCAATTGTAATAGTGGGAGATCTCCAGGTGCCACCTGGAAGATGGGAACCCCAGCCAGCCCATGTAAGAAAACCAATTACCAGGATTAAATGATCCACCCCACCCATCCCTTGCAAAACAGTTTCTCAAACTGTAGGGTGAAACCACCCCATGTTTGCCTCTAAATGCTAATCGATGGAGCTAGAGTGGAACATTTGCCCAAAAAAATTTGCAATCTGAAAAGGAGTGCTTTATCCTTCCCCTGCAACTCCCCCCCCCCAGCTGTTTTTTCTACTTCCCTATCCCAAGTCAGCTCTAAAACTGAATGAAGGCTGTGGGGGGGGGGGGTTGCAGGAGAGAACTGAAGGCACCCCCAGCCCTCCTCTGCAAATATTCACCCCGGGGCAAAAAAGTGCTTGGGAAACACATTTGTGCATACAGTGAACACTGGATGGAAGCTCTGAACATTCAAAGAACCACCAAAGTCTGGAGGGAAAGAATAAACATTAATCATGAGCCCTTCGTCTAGCTCAAAGAAATAAGATTTTAGGGGAATCTCTCTGGCAGGGCCTAGGTGGCGACATCCAGTAGTTCTAGGGTTGCCAGACTCCAGGTTGGAGATCTTCGGCGATTACAACTGATCTCCAGGCGACAGAGATGGGTTCACCTGGAGAAATTTACTGCTTTGGAAGGCTGACTCTATGGCATGATACTCCACTGAAGTCCCTCCCCTCCCCCCACCCCCAAAATCTCCAGGTCTTTCCCAACCCAGTGCCGGCAACCCCAAGTAGTTTGGAAACCACTTAATCACAACTTTCTCTGCTGTTTTTCAGCATACAAAAAAAAAAGAGCTTTTACACTTCTCATCCACATCAGTGATTATCATTTATTCACACAACCACCCCCGGAGCTAAGTTAGGCCAACTTCACACTCTACCTGGCACATGTCTCTTCTGTCCTATTTGTGTACCAGTCAGTCTGGTATGTATTTTGTTCTATTTACTTTGTTTATACCCCGCCTTCCTCCCCAATAGGAACCTACAGCAGCTTACATTGTCCTTCTTTCGCACTCACAACAACCCTGTTAGGCAGGCTAGGTCGGGGTGTATGACTGGCTCTAGATCACCCAGCAAGCTCCATGTCAGACTGGGGATTTGAGGTTGGGTCTCCCAGATCCTAGTCCAACACTAACCACTAGAACGGTCAAACACAGATCCATATTTACATGGGCACTGTCCCCATTCACATGGCCAACAAGGACTAAGGGTTGCCATTCCCCAGTTGGGGGCAGGGGATCCTCGGGCTTTGTGGGCTGGCCGGCAGGGGGAAATTCCCTCCCCCCCACACAGCCACATTGGCAGAAATAAACGTGACATGCGTACATAACCCAAGGCGACATAGGCATGTTGATGCTGTCAGGGGTGATGCTCTGGTTTTGGGGCAAAACTCTACATTTGAGGCTGATTTTACCATAGAGTTTAGCCCCAAAACCAGAGCATCACCCCTGACAGCATCAACATACCTATGTCACTTCCAGATGATGTAGGCACGTTGCATGATGTCACTTCCGGTGACATAGGCATGTCACACAACGTTTCTGACTCCTGGAACATCCCCCCACTGGCATTTCCAATGGACCTGACAACCTTACAAGGACCGGATGGATCACAGTGGCAGAACCTACTCATATAGGCAACAGCTTACATCAGGTGCTCCACATGAAGTGTGGCATATATATGTAAGCTTAAAGCTCACACCTCATTCCTGTTACGTACACAGTCAGCTAGGCCCAATGTGAAGCAGCCCTGAAATTTGGAGATTAACTTCCTCAGGGCCAAACAGCCGCCTGTATTCTACTTCTTTACGTAATGAGTGATTCAGATGTGGAATTTGCTGCCAGAATATATGGTGATGGCCACAGGCATAGACAGCTTTAAAAGGGGACGAGACAGATTCATGGAGGAGAAGTCTAACAGTGGCTACTAGCCATGGTGACTAAAGGGAACCTCTACATTCAGAGGCAGTTAATCCTCTGAATACCAGCGCAAGGAGGCAACATAAGGGGAAGGCCTCGACCTCTATGCCTTTTGTCTGACTTCCAGAGGAACTGGCTGGCCACGATATGTGACAGGATGCTGGACTAGATGGACCACTGGCCTGATCCAGCAGTGCTCTTCTTATGTTCTTACACCACTCAGCATAATTAGAAGTCTTTCTCCAGCCTAAGGAGACATCTTCTGATTCCGAAGTGGGTTTTCAGCCAGAGGACAAGCCTATGCAGATGGAGGACATCTCCTTAGGCTTGAAGAACGTTTCAAGCTTTGCTAAGCAGATTGGTGGAACACAGGCTACAGAGCTCAGCAGACTTCCCATGTCCAAAGCCAAGCTTTGTACCTAACAGGCTTTCTTCACAACTATGAAAAAGATTTGGACATCTTAATGCTTGTGTTAAAGGATGTGTAGATGGGATAGGACTAGGGTTCCCAAGTCTGTTTGTCTTCGCGGCAGGGAGCTCCCGGACAGCGTTCCGAGCGCGAGCGCGCAAAGCGCGCACGCGCCACATGCACATCAGCCGGATGTGACGTGATGACGCCAGGCACGCTGGGGGCGGGGCCACAGCCATCTGAGGGGAAAACTCTATGTTT
>NW_015175397.1:154202-171010 GCF_001447785.1 Gekko japonicus | reverse complement strand
GGGGGGGGGGACACATTACTGAACCTCTGATGAGCCTTCACACAAAACAGGGCAACCTAGTTCTCTGCTGCTCTAGAAGGCAAGGTTACAAAGGTAAAAGGTAAAGGTTCTCTTGCTCGAAAGCCAGTCGAATCCGACTCTAGGGTTGCAGTGTTCCTCTCCGTTTCAAAGCTGAAGAGCCAGCGCTGTCCGAAGACGTTTCCGTGGTCATGTGGCCGGCATGACTAAACACCAAGGTGCACAGAACACTGCTACCTTCCCACTGAAGTGGTACCTATTTATCTACTTGCAATTTCTTGCTTTCGAACCACTAGGTTGGCAGGAGCTGGAACCAGAGACGGGAGCTCACTCCGTCATGCAGCACACTCGGGACTTGAACTGCTGAACTACCGACCTTCCACAGCCTGCAGTTCAGCATCTTATTTGAACTTGAAATGAACCTTCCAAAGGGTAAGAGCAGTTCTACAGCAGAATTAATTGGGGGGGGGTTTGCATATTTTCTCTCCCTGGAGGCTGGACAGCCATCTGCTGGGAATGCTTTGAATCCCCTGCCCCAAATGGGGAGGGGGCAACTAGATGCTCTACAAGGCCCTAACCACTCTATGATTCTACTGGTGTCGTAGCTAAGACTCTAAGCCATGAAATCCACAGTTCAAACTGCAGTCATGGATTTGCTAGGCCTTCAGCAAGCCACTTTTCCCTCAGCGTGAGCACCCCACGTGCAAATGGAGGATAACTATACTGACCTACTTTATACAGCAGGTGTAAGGAATATTGAAATAGTGCACGTGAAGCACTATAAAACGCCACCATAATTATGCTGTTTATCCTCCAGGCACATCCAGTATACAGTACCCAAACCCCATACAATGCTTACGTCGATCCTACTCTTTCTCGGAGATTCCTTTGACCCAGGGACTCAATAACAAAGAGGAGAATGGCTCTGTACACATTAGGGATGCCAGACTCCAGGGGGGACCTGGGCAGCCCCCAGAATTACAGCTGATCTCCAGTTCCCCTTGAGAAAATTGATACTTTGTAGGGTGGACTCTATGGCAATGTACCCCACTGAGGTCCCTGTCCTCCCAAGGATCCATCCCCAAATCTCCAGGAGTTTCCCCATCCTGGAGTTGGCAACCTTATCCCCCCATCCCCCATCGGTGGCCAGCACGACCTGGTAACCTTGGTACATGCAAAGTGTGTTCCCCTCAACAGGGAGGATCCATAGCTGACTTATGGTGACCCCACAGGGTTTTCAAGGCAAGAGACTAACAGAGGTGGTTTGCCATTGCTTTCCCCCGCACAGCAACCCTGCACTTCCTTGGTAGTCTCCTGTCTAAATACTAATCAGAGCTGACCCTGCTTGACTTCCAAGATCTGATGAAATTGGACTAGTCTGGCCTTTACCTATTAATTATTCCCAATTACTAAAGGATGCAGAATGTAGAACTGCCTACAGCTAGTTAGTAAGCCTAGGTGCCAAACTAGGATACAAAGCTAGATTTTCCATATCCAAAGCAATTGCATTATCCTCTGGACCAGCAATTTCCAAATTGAAAGATGTGTGGGGGCCTACAATGTTTTATAATTAAAGAGTCAAACGACATCCGATTTCACAGCAAAAGGTCAACAAAAAGCCAGTATAAGGCCCTGACATGGATAGCCCAGACAAGCCCAATCTCGTCAGATCTCAGAAGCTAAGCAGGGTTGACTCTGGCAAGTACTTGGATGGGCGGCCTCCTTGGAATACCTGAGGCAGGAGATGGGGGCAGAATTTATTTATTTATTCAGCCACCTCTCTGAATATCCTCCAGGCCCCCAGTAGGGATCAGTTACCAGAGGTCAACATGACTTCCAGATGCAAACACACGCAAATACCAAAAAATACCCCCAAGAAAGTTGGTATAGGAAAGCCCACTTGCACAAGTGAAAATATGCAACTTAAACAGTACTGAAAATTGACATATTGGTTCATCATCCATAAAGTTTCTGAAACCCAAACACTGGTTGTCACAAGGTCCTTCATTAGAAACTAATGTAGTCAGGGGTCATTTCGTAGAAAAAGAGGTGCAGGAGCTTATTAGCATAACTCATTTGCATATGTCACACCCCCTGACAACAACGGAAGTGTGTCAGAAGGCAACACCCACCGCTTAGGCTCCACTGGACTGTTTTGGATTGCTAGCTATTGGGGGGGGGAACATGCAGATCTGTCCTCGCAGAGGAGGGAGAGCTTGTACCTGAATAAAACTTGGTCTTAAAGGTGCCACTGGACTGTTTTGAGCCAGGGGGCTTTGCAACTTACCTGCCTGTTTCTTGCTCTGACTGAGGGCTGCTGGGAACAAGGGGTGGGGCTTGTTACATGTGCCCGCCCCCCTGGGCTCTTTACTGCCGGAGCTCCGCTCCTGTGCGCTCCTGCAGGAAATAACCCCTGAGTGTAGTGGTTAAGAATGTCAGACTAGCATCTGAGAGACTGCTTTGCCACAGAAGTCTGCTGGGTGACTCTGGGCCAACCGCACTCAGTCAAAATTACCTCACAAGGTTGATGTGTAGATAAAATGGTGGCGAGGAGAACAATGTAAGCCATGTTAGTTCCCCAGTGGGAGGAAAGGAGGGGTATAACTGAAGTAAATAGATAAATATATAAGGGCTTATAACAAGTAATAAACATACACACCAGCACCCCATATGATTGCTTTAGTGCACTGGCCTAAATCTGTGCACGGTTTACACTTCGATTACTGGCAACTGCTCACCTCTATGATTTCCCCTTTTCTTTAAAGCATCTCTAAGAAGCCCTTTAGCCCCCTAAAAAGAACTTGGCCTGCCATTACCTTCACATGCCAGCTAGTCTAGTATCCTACCCATCTCTCCAATGTTATCTTAAAGGATTTGATTTTCTAGTTTCAAAGAGCCACCAAAGGGTTCTGCCGTGAGCCCTAAGAGGCAGACCCCTGCTTCCGAGAAGATGACACACAAAACCCCATTGCTCTTGAAGATGACCTATGTTCCTTTGGCTGTGGCTACAGACAGCATTCCCAGAATCCTCTGCTACTGTTTGCTACAGCACCTCTGACCAACCGGCATCATTGCAGTGTGGGCTTAAGAACGCAAGGTCACAGCAAAGTCAGGGACAGAGCTGGCAAGGCTGGGGACTGCCGCCGTCCCGTCCCCCCATTCCCTTCCTGGGACAGAGCAGAGCCCACGATTGTGGCTTGCTATCTCTAGAAGTACAGAAGATTTTTACCGCAGCTGAAAAAAATCTGGGCAATTGTTACAAACCAGCCCACAAATAAGATCCTGCTTAGGCGATAAAAATAGCCACTAAAGCTGTGGCTACCTGGTTACATAAAGACTGTCCGGGCGCCTGGCTCAGCCTCAGACAGACACGGGGGGTGGGGGGGGTGGCGGCAGATCCAGCTGGGATCCTACGTTCGCATGGAGCATCTTGCAATAAACGAATGGGATAATCAGAGCATAGCAAACAACAACCTTGATCAAGGAGCCTGCCTGCGGGAACGACCCACGGTCAAAGCCGGCACTCTCCATCATGTCCAAGAAGGATGCACCTTGGGCATCCCTTGGCTGTTCAGCCATTCTGGCCCATTCACAGACACAGTGATGAAAAGGGGAGGGGGAGAAGAAAGCCGTCTCCGTGACCGCTTTGCAGAATCAACCAGGAACTGCGAGTCTACGGGGCATCCATTAGACCAAAGGCTGACGCAGGCACTTTCCTCATTTCCGGGTTTGTGCTTTTATTTTTCAGGAATCCAGGCCCTTGCCTGGTACTTACACCCCACTCGCACACTCAGTCACGACCATACAGCCTGGTCATACAGAAGAGCCCCAAGTCAGACTAAAGTGCATAGCATCGCAAGTATAGGATCAGAAAGCAATATTCAAAGAATCAAAGACTGGGTGAGCAGAACCCCCTGGGACTTTTTCACCCCTGCCACAAGAACACACACACACACCCTGCTCAGCCCTGGAATGGCCTTGCCCAAGATAGGGTTGCCAACGTCCAGGTGGTAGCTGGAGATCTCCCCCTATTACAACTGATCTCCAGGCAACAGAGATCGGTTCGCCTGGAGAAAATTACTGCCTTGGAAGGTGGACTCTATGGCATTATACCCTACTGAAGTTCCTCCCCTCCCCAAACCTCACCCTCCTCAGGCTCCATGTCTCAAACTGTGTGCAGTTCTGGTCACCACACCTTAAAAAGGATATTATAGCTTTGGAAAAAGTGTAGAAAAGGGCAACTCGAATGATAAAGGGGTTGGAACACTTTCCCTATGAGGAAAGGTTAAGGCGCTTGGGGCTCTTTAGCTTGGAGAAACGACGACTGAGGGGTGACATGATTGAGGTTTATAAGATTATGCATGGGAAAGAGCAGGTAGAGAAAGAGGTACTTTTCTCCCTTTCTCACAATACAAGAACTCGTGGGCACTCCATGAAATTGCTGAGCGGTCGGGTTAGAATGGATAAAAGGAAGTACTTCTTCACCCAAAGAGTGATTAACACTTGGAATTCACTGCCACAGGAGGTGGTGGCGGCTACAAGCATGGACGGCTTCAAAAGGGAATTAGATAAGCATATGGAGCAGAGGTCCATCAGTGGCTATTAGCCACAAGGTATAGATAGGGACTCTGGGGCAAGTGATGCTCTGTCTTCTTGGTGCTTGGGGGGGTCAACAGTGGGAGGGCTTCTAATGTCCTGGCCCCACTGGTGGACCTCCTGATGGCACTGGTATTTCTGGCCACTGTGTGATACAGAGTGTTGGACTGGATGGGTCTTTGGCCTGATCCAACATTGGCATCTCTTATGTTCTTATGTAAATCTCCAGCTATTCCCCCACATGGCACTGGCAATGCTACCCAAAGTCCAAGAATGAAGGTACGGTAAAAGGCCGGCAACCAGAGAGTGTGGAGCGATAACCACACACGGAATATTTTGCAGCACAAACCGGACTCTTTCCAATTCAGAATTCAATTCACAACGCTCCTATCTCCAGCGATTCAAGATAATCTGAAAGCTGCTAAAAACTATCTGTCTCTGTGGAATGGGAGACTACACGCTGGACGACACAACAGGCCTCCCCGCGGTGGCCTTTTATGAAGGGAAGCTCGGCAACTTTCAGATCCCGCTGCTCTGACTTTGTATTCTCCTCCTCTAACAATGGGACCCTCGGTTGTGACTTGATTGGGAACTGCGGCAAACAAATTGCAAAGGCAAACATGGCTGGGAGATCGACCCATGTGGCTGTGATTTGCAGTTCCTTATAGGCAGCCTATAAAAGGTTTGCCAAAGGGTAGCCATGTTTGTCTCTCGGAGAGAGGAAAAAATAAAGAAATAAGAAGTAAAGCCACAGACTGTCGTAGGCCCTTTAAAGACCCACAGATTTATTACTTTTACTAACAAAAGCCCACTTCGCCAGATGCATTGGCTCAGCCCCATACATTTGTTATTCTTTAAGCTGCTAAAGCATTCTTGCTTTGAATGCACAACACAAAAGAGTTTGCTTTCGGAAACAACCAAACCTCACCCCAGTAAGTCTCCCGGAAAACATATTCATGCGGCAATTTTTTTTCCCTTTCATTAGAATGACATTTTTCCCCACCTAACTCCTCAAGAGTTCAAATGGACTGGTGTGATACAGTCATACACATGCAAGAAGACCCAGTTAATCTCCCCACTCGGTTCACAGAATAGGGTTGCCAGCTGTGGAGGTGGTGGAACATGCCATCAAGTCACAGTTGACTTAAGATGACCCTGTAGGGTTTTCAAGGAAAGATAGCCATCAAGTCACGGTTGACTTAAGACGACCCTGTAGGGTTTTCAAGGAAAGAGACATTCAGAGGTGGTTTACCATTGCCTGCCTCTGCATAGCAACCCTGGACTTCCTTGGAGGTCTCCCATCCAAGTACTAACCAGGGCTGACCCTGCTTAACTTCCAAGATCTAACAAGGCTAGCCTGGGCCATCCAGGTTAGGGCAACTGCACCAGAGAAAGATTTAGGTAGGGTAGCTGTGTTGGCCTGAAGCAGCAGAACAAACTTTGAGCCCAGTGGCACCTTTAGGACCAACAAAGTTTTATTCATAGCTTTCGTGTGCAAGCACACTTCCTCAGATACAGTGGAACAGAACCTCAACCATTACATTATTATGTTGGCCTTAAAGGTGCCACTGGACTCAAACTTTGATCGGTACCAGAGAAAGATGTCCTATTCCTTTAACTGGGGCTTAATGGGATGTTATTAACCAGGGGATGTTCTTTACCTCCCTGCCATGGAAGGCTTCAGTTGGCCATTTCCACCCATGAAGGGACAGGGCATTTTTCTCCAGGCCAGTTTGCAACACTATCCCAGAGTGGCCTTAGCCAACTCCAGGGCTGCATCTCACTCTTCTGTTTTGGTTTCACTGCATATGGAATCGGGCAATGAATATGGAATTCTCAAGAATCTCAGCTTTCAGTGTTCAAAAAAACCCCTCAAGTTTCTAGACCTTGTGAGGCCAGAGATACTGTTGTAATTTTCTGGGTAATATTTTCCAACAGGGGTGTCGAACTCATTTTTTATGAGGGCTGGACCTGACATAAATGAGGCCTTGTTGGGCCGGACCATGTGTGTCATAAAATGTCATGCCAGGTAGCAGAGATAAAAACTTTACACAAACACAAAGGGTTTTTTTTTACTTAAAATAAAAACATGCTTAAAACAGCACTCTTGCAATATTTTGTTTATTTAACAGTGTCTGATAACTGACACCTCTGAATTATTGCATCAAAATGTCTGTGCGGTTGCAATCTTGAGTATGCTGTTCAGGTGTGTATCTGTAAGCTGCAAACCTACGATGACGCAGCAGCAGAACTGGAAGAAGAAGCAGAAGGCAGCCACTCCCACTGTGGGCCTGATAGAAGCCCTCTGGGGGCCTGATCCGGCCCCTGGGCTGCATATTTGACACCCCTGTTTTACAAGATCTCAGAAGCTGCGAGCAGACTATAGTTTACAGTGGTCCTGCCTACCTCTCACCCCCCACCCCCCAAACAATTAGAAGTCAAATATACAAGGCTGTGAGCTGACATGAAATAGTGGTTAAAAGAAGGAGCAGTGACCCAGGAGTTCCTCAGTTCAAATGTCACTTCTGCCACAAACTCACTAGGCAGCCTTAGGCAAGCCATTGTCTCTAAGCCCCACCCACCTGCAATATAGGGATAATACTGGCCTGTCTTGCTGGACTGTTGTAAGGGATGCAAAACGTGGTATACAAACATTAAGAAGCATTATTATATGCAAACATGCTTAATCAGTTGCATATATACAGGCTGTAAAATTTAGAGGATTTTTTTGAAACAAAATTAAAGTTCTCGTGGCACACTGCTTTCATGTTTTAAGAGCGGAATACATGCACAATTACTCAGGAGTAAGCCCAACTCGTTTCAGTGGGGCTTACTTACAAGTAAGCATGCATAAGACTGCAGCCTGAAAGTGAAATCCTAAGCAGAACAGTGTAAATTTGCTTTTTGAATAGGAGGATGAGTACAAGTGCATTCTGTACACCAAAAAGTGCTGCTGAAATTATTCAGATTACCACCACAGACCTGGACAGGCACCCTGCTTTTCAGTAATAACCATAAACCCATCAGTGAATGAGTAATTAGCTCCGGGCATTCCCAAACACACCAGCCAAAGGAATCAGAAGGATCCCCTGCCCATTTCCACAGCCTTGACACCAGTATCCAGCAATTCCAGACAGATTCACTTGACTGTTGAATTGAATGTATGAATATCCCACAATCATTCCATATCACAACTTGCTACATCTTCCTTCTGCCCACCTATAGGGCATTGGGAGGGGGGATACACTGACATTGCAATGGTAAGGTGGAAGCAATCATGTGTCCATTCCATCCCATGGCAAAGTCAAGCCACAGGGACACTGGCACATCCAAAGTGAACTAAAAACTATGCAATCGCTTGAGAAGCAACTGTATGCAGGATATGTCCCAAAGGATGAACTGGAAGCAGTGGAGAAGAAGAAAGAGTCACATTCTGGGTAGAAGAGTAATTTTGCCTTTTTCTGCAGCATGGGGCAGGGTTCTCTGATTTCAGTCAACTGGGAAATATCTGTTGGGCAAGTAATGTTCAGCAGAGTACCATGTGTGACACACCACGGACAGGTTTCAGAGAGTAGCCCGTGCTGGTCTGCAGCACCTTAGAGGCCAACAAGAGCTTCAGGGTATAAGATTTCGGGAGCCAAAGCCCCCTTTGTCAGGCACGAGAAATACATCCAAACTGTAGTACTCATGTCTGACTAAGGAAGCATTCGCTCTCGAAAGCTCATACCCTGAAACTTCTCAGTCTCTAAGGGGCTACTGGACTTGAATCTAAATTGATCTGCTGGCCCTCCTGGTTGGACAGAGAGTTAAATTACATTCTTTATTTAATCCTTTATTAATTACAGCTCTATCCTGCATTTCTTCCAGCATGGAATTCAGGATGGGGTACATCCTGTTCACAGGATACCTCCCATTCTGCCACTCACCGCAGCCAGACCTGGGGCATCGCTCCCAGATCCTATTGTAAGCACCACATCAGCACCCTGACTCCTGTCAAGGAAACAATTTGCCCTTTATACAGCAGGAAAGTCAAGTTTGCTGTCGTCATGAGTCTGTAGCCTATCCATGATTACCTGTATTATACAAGCATATGCAAGCATGTCCCTTGCATTGCTGGTGTGCCTTCTGAGATGTGCAACTGAACAAGAAAACAATGTGCCACAGAGGTAATCAATTCCCCTCCCGCATCCCCTCCTGCCCGTGTCCTTGAACCAGAGAAGGTCCGTGATGGTTTAATTATGTGGTGGGGTCTCTGCCGCATCCCTTTAAACAATCAATCAATAAGACTTCTTACTTTTCTTTGGAAGAGATAATGACTACTTTTAGAAACGGCATGACTCATGTTTGGAATGCAAAATTTTGGCTTCCTGGGTGCTATGGGTGTTTGGGACATAAAACATGGTAGCAGGACCAAATTATGGAATCGGGGTGGGGGTGTTATTGAACCGTACAGAAGAGTCTTATGCTGTGGTAGAATCACAGAGTCACAGAGCTGGAAGGGACCCTTAAAGGCCATCTAGTCCAGGCCATCTAGTCCAACCCCCTGCTCAATGCAGGATCCGCCTAGAGCATCCCTGACAAGTGTTTGTCCAGCCGCTGCTTAAAGAATGCCAGTCTTTAAGACCGACTGGTATTGTCACATCTGCAGCAATGCATGTAAGAATAACTCTGGATCCTGGAAGGACAAGAAAGCCCTCTCTTTTGAACTAGCAGCTACAAATGCTCGTCAATTCCACACTGGAATAGAAGCCTGGTAGTTAGCTAGTAAGCAAGAAAACACAAACCTCTCCTAACAACCACTGCAGCTTCTTTGAAAACTAGAGAATTAAACCAGAGCCACAAAATGCGAGCACACCCCAGATGCTGAAAATGCTAACAAATGCAAAAGTTAAGACAGACAATTAACACCTTGGCTCATGGCACTCTGCAGGCCCAGCCTGATCAGGCCAGAAACACGAGATGCTCCTCACGCCAATATACACTTCACCACCACATGCCCAGATGTCTTATGCTCAAGCAGCAGCCGGTGTAGGAGAACAAACCTTTTACTTTGCCTGGGGAGGGGGGCAGGCTGTTGAACATCCTTCCACCACACCCCATGCTGTGGCGTTACATAAACATTACGCCAGCAAAGCAGAATGCCGGGGATCAAGATTCCCAGGGTTCATTCCCAACCAAGGGCAACCGATTGTGGGTGGCCAACTGTGGGCATGTTTTGAATACAACACCCTGCTGGAGTTAGGACAGCACACTGCAGAGATGAGAACCGGCAAGTTCATCGCTCCACCCTGCATCCAAAAAGCAGTTACCTCAGCACTCTGGTTCCTTCCAAAGACAAAAAACAATGCCAAGTATACCAAAGTGGAAGCGTTTTGAAACCATGGTGATGGGCAGTGTTCTAACATATGCAGCTTGGAGGGTTTTTTATCACATTCTTTTGAATACAGACAAGGTCCAAAGGGGTCCAAGTGATTTCTTTACCTTGCAGGTAAAGTAGTACAACAAACTTTTGGGTTGAACAGAACTGTTCTTCAGGTGGAAGAGTTCTGTGAAATCAAATGCTTGGCAACCCTACCAAAATGGTCTGATAACGGATCTGATCTGTTTTTCTTTATAACTGGGGACTGAACTTGGCTTCTGCTTGCCGAGCAGGTGCTCTACCACTGAGCCATGGCCGGTCCCCCTCCCTGTGACATCAGAGTCATGTGACAGGAAGAGGAGGTCCCCAGCATCACCAGTTACAACACTGTGACGAATTCTATATGCTCTGAAAAAGTGAACGGGGGTGGGATTAGACTTTATCCTGTTTGTCTTCACTACATGTCCCAGGAAGACGGGGGGGAGAGGGCGGGAAATGAAATAAAATAACAGGGTGCTAAGATACCCATTATACAGATAAAGAACTGAGGCAGAAAGATGCTGCCCCCAAAGGAGACAGCTGCAGTGCCATTCTCCTTACCGAATGTTACCGGCTCCATCGCTGCATAGCTGGGTCGGAAAGGGGACACAAGAAAAAAAAACCCGAGGGTCAAGGCCTTGCTGATCATTGCTGCTTGCCGATCCCAGCTGCATCCTCAATTAACCCTGCTTCCCAGCTGGACTTAGCAGCTGGGGGATTATTACGGCCCCCACAGAGCTGGTGTAGCAAAGCCCTGGGTCGGCCAAGCCTTTCCTGCTGCTACATTCATGGCCCCGTGCAAGAAAACAAACATTTTAAAGAAAGGCTGCACTACGGAGCCTCAGATTCTGCTAAGGTATGCCACATAAGCATACTTTTGCCTGTTGACTTATCCTTACATAAACTATTCTGTTTCCAGCATTTGTGACCCCGATCTGTAGCGGTGGGGAGGCGGGACCCAGAGTGACAGCTTTCACACCACGTTCTGCTGCTCCCCGTTCTGCTTCCTTCTTTGGAAGCTTTTCAGAGGTTCTCCAGTGAGGATTCTCCAGGAGACCCCTTGCCCCTCTACCCACAAAGCACAGCTACAGAGAGTGGTGTGGGTTCTAGGAAGCACATGCTCTGTTCCCATTGGGCAGCAGTGAGGTTCCAGAGTCCTGTGTGGCTCCCTACATTAACAGAATTGCGCACCCCAGAATATGTCCCAGAATCCTCTGAAGCATGCAGAAGCTCCGCGGCAGACAAGTCAAAGTGGAAAGAGGACCCCAAAGAGAAGTCCCACTTGCTTAGAGAAGGAAAGAAGAGGGGGACAAGATACACCCTAGTGAAAAGAGCAAAAGGAACAAGTGTCCCTGGGAAAAGAATTTAATGCACAAAAGCCTCAGGAAGCCCTGACTGCATGACGTTCAGAAACTTGTTTGCTTTTCTTTCTGTGGTATGCCGCACTCTCGCACAAAACCTACTTGAGTGAGCACTCGATCCTGAGGGCTCAGACTCCTCAGTCTTCTATCGAGGAAACCACAGACAGAGAAAGATGCAGACCTGCCCCCACGATTCATAGAGAACAGCCCCTCCCCCAAGACCTAGCAGCCACAAAGGACAAGGACCGGCCAGAGGGAACTAGCATCTCTGTTGGTGGAAGGTACGACCAAGTCGTGCTGACTTATGGAGACCCCCCAGAGGGTCTTCAAGGCAAGAGACGTTCAGAGGTGGTTTGCCATTGCCTCTGTGTAGCAACCCTGCACGTCCATGCTGGTCTCCCATCCATGTACCAACCAGGGCAGACCCTGCTTAGCTTCCGAGACCCGAGGCCCCAAAAGATCCTGGGAAACTCTGGTCAGCATCAACGATGAGATGGATCCAAGGCAGATTTGTTACCATGTCTCAAATCAATGTGGACGCCTCCATCCAGCTGAGCAAACCCGGGCAGGGTCTCGTTCCTGCTAGGCTGCAGAGAAGGAGAGGCTGCGGCTCCTTTTGGGAGCGCGTGTATTTATTCGCTTTGCGTCAGGGAGGACGGAAAAGTCACTGGGATGCCAGGCACATGTGGGAGAAAGATGACAAACTTCACACACGAACACACACGCTTCTTTTTGATGTCCCTGTGAGCCCAGACCCACCAGCTCCTGCTATGGCAACTTTAGGGCTCCCACATCTGCAAGACCAGTCCCACATCTGAGATTCCCAGCGGTTGGTTCTCCTGAAGCTCCTCCTCCTCCTCCCTGTCCAGGGTCTGAAGCCAAGCTTCTTGGACTTGATAGGGAATGACAGAAACCGAATGGGCTACGGTCACTTAACAGCATTGCCGTCTTGGAGAAGGAGCTCCAGAGCGTGTGTAGAAAGAATGAGAGTGTGCCAAGGAGTCCTCTCCTTTCCCAAGACTGACGCTCACTGCATTTATCACGTTGCTCCCAGCGGATTCGGTCCAGGCCCACGGCGTTTTGCTCCTTACAACTTCGTCAAGCCGGCGGGGACGAGGCAGAGATCAGAGCCACTGCTCAGGCATTTGGACAGGAAAGTTCCTTTTCCCGAGCACAAGATGAACAAGACCCATCTTGAAGCATCCAGCCTTTGGCACCATCAACAGCAAAGCTACGCCAAGGGCAGATTTGGCCGAGAAATCAGCCAGGGAAGCTGCCATGTGGACGACACGGAGAGGCCAATTTCTCCCTGCCAGCCTTAGAGAAGATGGCCAAATCCAGTTTTGGGCTTCAATGGGCGTGGGACGCAATAAGCTTGTATTAACTTGGCCAGAGGGAACCGATGTTGGACAGAATATAGTCCCACGGCTCCCCTGACAAATCGGGATTCACAGACAGATGCCACCCACTACACAGCGATCCTCCTGACGGGTAGATTTGCTGTGCCACAATGAGCCTGCCAGGCGCCACGGTTGCATGCAGGGCCTTCCACAGTCACGCATCACAGCACGTTACGATCACCTTCTCTGCACTGCACTCCAGCGTCTCCCCTCCATTCCAGTTAGCTGCTGTCATGGCTTGCTGCACAAAGATCCTCTCCGGTGGCCTGGCCTGGCCGTACCCGCTGCCTTGCCCATCCAAGAGACCACAAAGCCGCTCATGGTACATTCACTCTGCTATTTCTCACAGGTCTGCATTCTTCATGCCACAGAGATTCTATGCTCCAGGAACACCTTAGTGGATGTATTGGTCATCGTGGCCCTACGTGTGTTTCTTATTTACTATACTGCCACCCTTTCCAAGAAATCACACTGGCACATCCCTACAAGGCATTACCGTGGCTCACTCCACTGCTGCACGTGTTATTATTATTAACTGTTTTTATATGCCACCCGACTTGCCATCTGCAAATCCTTGCAAGGGCAGCTCCCAATATAAACACTAATGCCAACTGCTGTGCCCACCTGCCCAGCGAATTCATAGTTCTACTGGTGTTTAAGAAGCGGCAACCCCAAGTTGCAATGCCCTGGCTGTCCAGAAAAGGATGTTGGGTTCATGGCTAGCAATATCCTCAGCCGCAAGGTCTCCATTGGACAATGTCAAGACTTCCCCATGGTAGGGGAAGAATGATTAGTCAGCTAAATGGAACCAGTGGGGCCTCCCAGAGCTGAAGCAAAAGGGCCACAACACTGCGCCGTGGAATCTTTGTACCGCATTTCCCACCCCAAGTCTGGCACCTACCTGGGAAATACCTGGGACACTGTCCTGATTCCATGTTGCTTACACAAAAGCTACTTGGCAGTATGGAACCCAGCACTGGAACAGAGAGATGGAGAGGGAGGTGTAGAAAGGAGAAACTGAGGAAAGGTAAAGGAAGTTAAGATGGAGCGGAGGATTCGAATGAAGCAGGGAAGCATTTTGGGGGGGAGGAGATAAAGAAAAGAGAAAAGGGGAGGGGATGTGAGCACAGACAAGAGACAGTGGGCCGTCCCCCATAGCCCCAAGCTGTATTTGAAGCCCAAGATACAATCAGTTCCTTCTCTCTCTCTTCCCAGCCTCTGTCTTTGGTCCCCCCTCCCAATAGTCTCTCAGCAACGCAGATCACAACCATCAGTGGAAGGCTGCCAAGATCACTGCTAGATCCTGTGCATGGGAGGTAAGTCAGTTTGGTGAGTGGCCCAAGAAACAGTCTGGTAGGACAAGACAGGTGATGCCCAAGGTTTCCCACACCAGGGGTCACCGAGGACATGAGGGGTTATAAGAGCCAAGGTCCCTTCCCTCCCCGAGGAAGTTTTCACAGAAGAGACTGCAAAGTCACCAAGAAAGGGGAAGCCGACAAGTGATAACAGGTTAGTGGGGGGCATCATCACAGAAGAGACTGCAAAGTCACCAAACCAAGTAAGGGGAAGCAGACAAGTGATAACAGGTTAGTGGGGGGCAGTACTCCAGACAGAAGGCCTTAGCAATGATTCGCATAGACCAGGGGCCAATTCCAGCAAGCAGCAGTCTGTATGTGCCAGGGAGAATGTAAGTGACAAGGATGTGGATTTCGTCCAAGGCAAAGCAGGCAGCTACGCGAAAGAGATCTGCAAGTCCAAAGAGTGAGCTGTATGTGCACATACACACACAAGGTCAAGATGGAGGTGAATGGGGGAGTCTGAGTGGGAAAGCATTTATTTACTCCATGCATACCCAATCTTTCTCCCTAGTGGGGACCTAAAGCGGTTTACATCGTTCTCTTCTCCTCCCCCTTAATCCTCACAACAAACCTGCGAGGTGGGCTGGACTGAGCATCTGTGACTGGGCATCTGTGACTGGGCCCAAAGTCACCCAGCACGCTTCCGTGGCAGAGTGAGGGTTCGAACCTGGGGCTCTCCCAGATCCTAGCCCACCACTCTAACCACTACACCACGCTGGTTCTCATTCTCAGAGATGGGACTGAAGGAAGTCCCCTCTAGGACACTGGGCATGTTTGTGGACCTTCTCAGGAGATGCAGCAAAGTCAGAGAACAGCACAGCTTGCCTAAGGTTCCCGCTGCCACAAACAGATCAAAACCTTGCTCCTCTCCCCGCCCTCCTCCCAACCCCACTCCCAGGGCCCTATCATCTGCATAACAATACCTCGATCAGCCATCAAGAGTTGGCCCAGATAGGATTTTCTAATTGTCATTTTTGATCTCTATCAGGTATGTTAAGTTCCTCCCCTTTGGAACGGGGTCTGTCCCCCCCCCCAATCCCAGGCTCTCCATCACATCCTCAGGAATGCAGCAGATATCACTCAGTCCGTGACCCACTGCTTCTGTGCGCCCCTTTCAAAGGGGGAAGCCACGGCTCTCCTCTCCCTCCCAGAGGCGACCTACACAGCAGACAGGCAGGTACCCCTAGAACCTCAGCGAGGGGGGGGGGCTGACTGCTTGACCTCTAGGGTAGAGCCGGCCTTGTAGCACTGGAACCCCTTGTCCGAGTGGCCCAGAAAACATCTCTGGCTCCAGCGTGGCACCTCTAGAACAGCCCAGAAGTGACCGAGGCCATTCCTTCAGCACATGCCTCTCCTCTTACCCAGCACCTAGTTCAATGCTCAGTAGCACGCATCAGAACCCCCCTCTCACTGGAAATGAGGGAAGATATCGAGCCTGACTAGGAGAAGGTGGCTTGAGGGGAAATCTCATCCACGTCAAGCAATCCTGAACGTGCTCTCCTCCTCCAGTTCTCCGGCGCGGCACCCCTTGCACCCCCGCATCCCCAAGCAACAAACTACTCAACAAAGCTACTCTTGGGGAAGGGGGGGGTGTCGAATGAGAAGTCTAATTCCCTCTGCCTTCCCTAATCAGCCCCCCCCCCATTTGACACTTGCTTGAGGATCAGGCCTGCTTTCCCCACGCAGAGATGCCTGCAAAAGGAGAAGCGTCTGCCTGCATGAGGGAGCCCCCCCCCCATCCCCCTGCACAGAGATCTAGGTCAACACTGATGCTTCAAGCTTGAGACAGTTTGTCAGAATGAGGGATTCGTCTATTCTTCCTCTCCCCCCACCCAACCTTTCTTTGCCTGCCTGGCAACAAACTCTTCTCCCCCCCCCCATCACAACCCTAGAGC
The DNA here is from genome assembly GCF_001447785.1 of Gekko japonicus. Taxonomy (NCBI): domain Eukaryota; kingdom Metazoa; phylum Chordata; class Lepidosauria; order Squamata; family Gekkonidae; genus Gekko; species Gekko japonicus. The sequence continues at coordinate 154,984 of NW_015175397.1, read as the reverse complement.
TGCTGGGCAAACAACCCAACGAGGGGGGGGCTCCTTCAAAAGACCCTTCCAAGGCCATGCAGCAGCGTCTGATAAGGGGAACTAGGTAGTTCCCGGAGATCCGGGTGGGCTGTTTTCAAAAGGGGGGGGAGCAAGAAAGGCAGTGTGGAAAGGTCTCTAGCACCCCTACAGCTTACACCACTGCCCCCCACGTTATCACCCTCCCCTCCTCTGCATTGCTAACCTTCACGGCCCTCATCCCTCATTCATCTCCTTCTCTCTCCCCCCTTCCTGAAGTAGCTGCTCAGAACAGTTCAATAACTTCCACCTTTGTGACGCAGACCTGAGATGTTTGGGGATGGGGGGGGGGGGAAGGACGGAGGTACAGATTAAGACACTAAAGAGAAGGGAGCGAATTTCTCCAGGATCTCTCTCCCCTGCAATGTCCCATTCATTAGGGTAGGAGAGAGATCTGACGGCAGATGTCCTTCATCTCTCCTGGAGAGGGACCACAGCCTGGCATTCCCAGGGTCAACCTTGCCCGGTCTGGATTTGGGGAAGAGAGGCAAGATTCTGACAGTTTGTCAGAATGAAGGATTTATCTTTTCCCTATCCCCCCCCCCAAAAAAGGGAAGGGGGGGGAGAGGGAGGGGAAAGAATGGGGGGGGGGTTTTGCCCGTTGCGCTGTCCCCATGCAGACGGAGTCCAAACTACCGATTCCGTCCTGGGGGGGAAGAAGAGGAGGAGGGTGGCTCTTCTCTCCGGAAGGGTCGATGGAAGGAGGGAGGCGAAAGGCGGGGAGG
>NW_015175397.1:112260-153477 GCF_001447785.1 Gekko japonicus | reverse complement strand
CCCGACTTCGCCTGCCTGCCCCCAAAAGTCGGCTTGGCGGACGCTCTCTCTCCGCAGTGGCAGCAGGTAGAGGGGGGTGGGAGGGGGGAAGGGAGACCTTTTGGCGCGTCTCGCACGCGCTGGAGCACGCGTGCAAGGCCAAGCGCATGCCGCGCGCTGGGAAGGCGAAAGCAAAGCAGGGCCGGCTGGCTTCGTCATAGGAGCTGCACACCTGGAGGGAGGAGGGTAGTAGCGCGCGCCCGCCCCCCCCGAGGATGGTTTGCATGTTGGTTTGGGCATCGGGGCTTGTTCCCAGCCTGCCTTTGCCAAACTTAAAAGAAAGAAAGAAAGTGGTTTCGAATTCCACCTCAGCCAGGATGTGGATTAGGAAAGTCGGCTTTAACGACGCAGGTGGGCTTGCTTTTGTTTGCCTGCTTACCTGTTCTGCACACCCGCTTTGCAGGTTCAACGCTAGATTGCATCAGGAAGGAAAACAACAACAACCCACTACCAAAGGAGTTGTAAAGGAAAAAGAGCATGTGCAGAAAAAAATGGCTCGGGGTGAGTTTGCACATCAGTGCTTTGTGAGTCGCTCTGTTGTAACCAACCCACCCACATGCCAGAGATTAAGGTTTCTGGGACAAGTTGAGAAAACAGGTTTCTCTGCCTAACAACATCCACTTTTTCACAATTAATTGGTAAGGACAGATGCACCTTGGCTGAGAGGCTTTAATTATGTCTTTATCCAGTGCATGATTCCAGTGCAGTAAGATGTAGTGTTCAGTGCTAGCCACTGCTGCACTTAATGGAAGCTTTAAGATAAGCTGCTCATGGGCCATGGTAGCTGAATGGGACCTCCGTGCTGAGAGGCAGTCTGTCCTTCTGGCAGCAGTTTTTCGGGATAGGAGCCTCATGGTCATGCACTTTACAGAGGCATATGGTTATCCACAGAATGAAGGAATACTGGGCTAGGGGGACTTTTGGTCAGTTCCATAAAGGGTGGGGCATTAGGTCACATTCGCCCAGGGGCTGCTGCTAAAAGTCGTCTCCACAGCAGTTGGTTTTCCTCCCTACCATAATATTTGGACACACACACACCCATTACTCTCCAACCCTAAGGGGACACAAAATGAGACAATATGGGGCAGAAAAGGACATCATTTAACTGTTTGGAAACATGAATAATAAAAGAAGGTGCACACTCTTACACTGGAGCAGCACATTGGTGGACTGTGGAGCCGCTGAAGATTCTAAAAGTTAATGAAACTGTGCAGGTGTTTAGGAGGTTGCATCACTCCCCTGCTAATTACATCACAGGAGATATTGTGTAGGTACCTGTGCCACTTGCATAACCGTATTCCACATGGCACTCATAACAGCAATGAATGCGCTCATCTCAGGAAAGAAAAGTATTTTCCCACACATTCAAAAATATTACGGCTTGACTACGGGGAACGTTCACTGTCCCCACAAAAGAAGTGCATCCCCAAGAGAAGATGCTTGCACACTGGGTGCAATGGATGAGAAAAACAAATGTGCCTTCACAAAGCTCTGGCTTGTTTCTCAAGACCTTGAGAGAATCAGAAAAAATTGTTTAGGATATGTTTATTCTGCCTTTCCTTCCAGTTGCTCAGGGGTGGACATGATTCTCTGCCCTCCTCCGTTTCATCGTCACAATAACCCTGTGAAGTACGTTAGGCTGGGAGTGAATGTCTAACCCAGGGTTGCCCTGTAGTTTTTGTGGTAAGTGGGGATTTGAACCCAGCTCTTCCGGGGCCCAGTCCAGCAGTTTAACCACTACACCACACCGAAAGAGATATATGGTATCATGGAAATGGGGCTTCAGCCAAAGAGCCTCTTTGACAGCCAGTCAGAAGTCATCAGAAAAGCTGCTCCCCTCCCCCCACAGGTAATACGAGGCGTAGGAAGATCCTGTGCAGATACCACACCAGAGAGGTGCAAGGAATGTGTCCTATCCTGGAGGGAGGGGGAATCCCACTGCACAAGTAAGTTAGAGATTGTTCCTTAATGTGTTTTCTTTGACAGGCTAGGGAGAGAGAGAAAATACCCTGAGCTTCCAGCCAAGTCCTGTCTCTAATCTAATTAACATGTTCCTCTGACCTCCTTTGTTAGAAGAGCTACAGACCCAAGCAGGTTTCTCTTAGCTGTATAGAATGATGGAGACCAGTACTTCACAAGGACCTGAACAACGGTGCCCCCCTCCCTTTTGCCCCCTCCCTTCAGCCATCTACACATGGCCTGAGTATTTAGGGATATGTTCAGTTCTTAGGCTGAGTTTTCCATAAATGTCCACTATTTATTTTACTTATACCTCACTTTTCTCCCCTATGGGAACCCAAAGCAGCTTACAATTATTGTTCTCCCCTCTGCAGCGTTATCCTTACAACAACAACCCTGTGAGGTACATTAGGCTGAGAGAGAGCAGCTGACCCAGGATTATAAGAATATAAGATTGGATCAGGCCAGTAGCACATCCAGTCCAACACTCTGTCACGCAATGGCCAAAAATATCAGGTGCCATAAGGAGATCCACCAATGGGGCCAGGACACTAGAAGCTTTCCCATTGTTGTCACCCATCCCCCAGCACGAAGAATACAGAGCATCACTTGCCCCAGACCGAGAGTTCCTATCTATACCTTGTGGCTAATACCGTGTTTCCCCGAAAATAAGACACTGTCTTATATTTATTTTTTCTCAAGAAGACACACTAGGGCTTATACCACAAATGCATAGAAATCCTGCTAGGGCTTATTTTTGGGGTAGGTCTTATTTTCAGGGAAACAGGGTACATAACTTAGATAATCACATGGCTAATTGTGAATGCCTGTCTGGTGGAAGAGGGAGAGGAAAGGATCTCTGTTACCTATGCATTTTAAAAAATCCTTCCAAATTCGCTGGTTCCATTAATGAACAAGTTAAAAAGCATCAGACCCAGTACCCCACTGCTTACCACCCTTCACTGAGAAAATTGCCCATTTACATTCACTCTCTGTTTCCTATTAATTAGCCAGTTTTTGATCCACAAGAGGACTTGTCCTTTTATCCCATGACCATTGAGCTTACTTAGGAGTCTTTGATGAAGAACTTTATCAAATGCTTTCAGGAAGTCAAGGTAAACAACATCTATTGGGTCCCCCTTGTCCACATGCTTGTTCACCCCCTCAAAGAACGCTAACAGGTTAGTGAGACCTTCCCTCACAGAACCCATGCTGAGCCTGCTTCAGTAGTTTTAGTTCATCAGTATACCTACTAATTCTCTCCTTAACAGTTTCCACCAACTTAACCGGTATTGATGTCAGACTAACTGGCCTGTAATTTCCCGGATCTCCTCTGGAACCCCTTTTAAAGATGGGAGTGACATTAGCTACCTTCCAGTCCTTAGGAATGGAGGCAGATTTTAATGAAAGATTACATATTTTTGTCAGGAGCAATGCTCCCTCGAAACTGTGGAGTCTTGTGAGCAAAAATTCTACTATGGCCCCGGTCACATGGCAAAGTTGCCGCGGGAGAGGCACGGGAGTCCCACGGATTTTCCGGGCGCGATCTCACCCCAATATCTGGGAAGCGCAATGCTCCCGTGGCGAACCCGTGGTTTCCGGAAAACGCGGGCCAAGGGTGGGCATCTGATCGCATTCCCGGTGGATTTACGTGGCATCCGGCGCCTGCCGCGGTTTGTCTCTGCAGGTTGCGCAACAGTGCCCAACAACGCATGCGCACAAAGAGCGATTGCTAGTGCGATCGCGTGGCGCGGCTTCTGTGCCGCGATGTAGGATACCCGTCTGATCGGCATTTCCCCCGAACCACGGGACCTTGACCAGGACTTTTGCTCGGGCTGCTGCGTGCGTTAGTTTCCTCCGGGGCAATTAGCCACGCCTCCCCCCGCGATACCCGGCCCGTGTGACCGGGGCCTTTGTGAGATACCGGCATTAAAGTTGTGAGCGAGCCATTCAGCTACAGCTTAGTTTGCTCTGGAGCCATCCTTCCTGAGCTAAGACAAAAAGGTGTGAGCCAGAGGCTAAAAATCTGTGAGCTAGCTCACAGTAACGCAGCGTAGAGGGAACACTGGTCAGGAGATCCACAAGTTCACATTTGAGTTCTGTCAGAACTCTTGGATGTATGCCATCTGGGCCTGGTGATTTATCAGTTTTTAAGTTGTCTATCAATCCTACGACCTCCTCTCTCGTCTATCAGTCATAGGACCTCTCTCTGCCTGATCACAGACTTGCATTTTATTTGCCACAGCCTATGTTCCCTTTTATCAGCCTCACTGAGACTAACTTTCCACCATTTAAAGGAATCCTTCTTACCTTTTTACAGCCTCCACTACTTTGTTTATTCACCATGCAGGCCTTTTTCTATACCTATTTGTGCCTTTCCTAACCTGCAGTATATATTTTATCTGAGCTTCTAGCATTGTAGGTTTAAGTAGTCTCCAAGCTTCCTCAATGGTTCGGACCCTTTTTACTTTTCCTTTCAGTTTCCTCTTCACGTGTCCCCTCATTTCAGAGAAGTTACCCCTTTAAATTTAAAAGTGGTTGTGTCGGTCTTTTTGAGCAACTGGAGAGCCAGTTTGGTGTAGTGGTTAAGTGTGTGGACTCTAATCTGGGAGAACCTTGCACCTGGCTGGATGACCTTGGGCAAACCATAATTCTGGCACAGCTGTTCTTGGAAAAGAGCAGTCTCTGTCAGAGTTCTCTCAGCCCCACCTACCTCACAGGGTGTCTGTTGTGGGGAGGGGAAGGGAAAGGAGTTTGTAAGCCACTCTGAGACTCCTTTGGGTAGTGAAGGGCGGGGTATAAACCCAATCTCCTCTTCTTCTTCTTATACAAATGTTGGGTCAGCCAGTGAGCTTCCAGGGCAGAGTGGGGATTCGAAACTGATGATCGCTGATCCTAACCCAACAGCTGGACTGCTGCACCACGCAGGCTATGCTGCCTTATTTGGAGTCAGATCACTTGGCCTGTACCACTGGTGTGGTGTAGTGGATAGAGTGTTGGACTGGGATCCTGGGGAGAGCAGGGCTTGAATCCCCACTTTTGCCATAGAAGCTCACTGGGTAACCTTGGGCCTGTCACAAACTCTCAGCCAGGCCTACCTCAAAGGGCTGTTGTGAAAAAGTAGAGGTTGGGAGAACGATGGTTAAGCTGCTTCGAAGTCTGTCCCCTCCCACAGAATGAAGGAATGCTGGGCTAGGGGGTCTTTTGGTCAGTTCCATAAGTGGTGGGGCATTAGGTCACATCAGGGTTGCCAGCCTCCAGGTGGGACCTGGGGAATCTCCTGCTTTTACAACTGATCTCCAGCTGGCAGAGATCAGCTCCCCTGGGGAAAATGGCTGCTTTGAAGAATGGACTCTATGGCATGGTACTATGCTGAGGCCCTTCCCCTCCCCAAAACCCACCCTCTCCTGGCTCCACCCCAAAGTCTCCAGGTATTTTTCAACCCAGACCTGGCAACCTTAGGTCACATTCACCCCCAGGGTCTGCTGCTAAAGTCATCTCTGCAACCATTGGTTCTCCTCCCAACCATAATATTTGGGGGGGAAACCCCCAAACTCTCCAACCCTAAGGGGACACAAAATAAGTCCCAACTGGGGAGAAAAGTGGGATATAAGTAAATAAACACAGACACACCTAACTAATTCAGTACTGTCTCCTCTGACTGGTACTAGCTCTTCAACTACTCTCTGATCTTTGTTTAGCTGGAAACTGAACCTGGGACCTTCTGTGTGCCAAACGTTTACTCAGCCACTGAGACACAGCCCTTCCCTGAGTAATCAGGTTGATTCCTTCAGTTCAGCCCAGGGTTCCTATGCTTTTGAATGGATGCAGGGCAAGCAGGAATCTAGCAGGCGAAGCTTTTCCCTGTATGCAGGAGCAGCTTTAGGAGAAGCTTCATTTGCTGGATCTCTCTTTGTCATGCAGCTGCTAAAAGCACAGCCAGATTTAAAAAAAACAAAAACTCTTTGATGTAACATCCTGCATGGACAGTCTACACCAGCATAGCTTTCACACCTCCTGAAAGAGATTGTTTTCTTTCCCAAGGGAGATCGCATACATGTTCAGCTGGTATGCCACCACAGCGGTGCAATATATATATGGCATCAGCAGTTCAGCCCTGAGAGAATCAGCTTGGGTGTATGAATAAACACTAATTCTGTTGAGGATCCTGGGAGGCACACACCTGGCTTGAATCTCAGCTTTCCCTGTTCCTCAGGCCCCACACCCATCTCGCCTGTGTCTGCTGAAGTTCTTGTAACTCTGATCCAAAATCCGTAAAGCAACATCTTGAATTATTTTGTGTTGCGAAATTTATACCTCGCTTTTCTGCCTGCATAAGGGTCACAAAGGCAGCTAACAAATTAAAAAATATATAACTCACTCTGTGTGTGTGTGTGTGTGAGAGAGAGAGAGAGAAGTATGGACAAGTTGCAGCCAACTTATGGCAACCCCCGAAAGGGCCTTTCATAGCAAGTGAGAAGTGGAGGTGGTTTGCCATTGCCTTCCTTGGTGGTCTCCCATTCAACTACTGGCCCTGCTTAGCTTCCAAGATCTGATGAGATCAGGCTATACCATCCTGCCTTCTCTCCAAATATATAATAGTATCGCATCTTAAAAACCATTAAAGCCAACAAAAACCTACACCATTTAAACTATTAAAATATGTACAGAACATAAAGACAGCAAGTGAAACACTGGGCAGGAAGGGACAGATCCGTGAGGGAAATCCACATGAAACAGAGAAGCCTTCACCTTCTGGCGGAAGATGGCAACAGAAGGGGACAGACCAGTCTCTCTAGGGAATTAGGCCAACTCCTGCTTGTGGGTAAATAGACCAGTCTCTCTAGAGAATTAGGCCAACTCCTGCTTGTGGGTAAAGAGAGACAGAAACTTTTGTATCGTTCACAGAACTCTTCTTCTAATGAAATGAAGCAACCAGCATTTCTGTTCTGCTCAATGAAGAGTGCTTTGTCACCTGAGCATTTGCATTCTCTCCTACTGACATGAGTTGGGCTAATACAAAAACCCTGGCTCACCCATTTTATTTGAGACTTTGCAGTAACTCTTCCACTTTCTTCTCCAGCCTGGGAGAAGGCACTGGCTCGGGATGGGTTTCCACTTGGACAGGAGAGGAGAGGGACCCAGCGTGGGACAGGCTTAGGGGAAGGGTGTGGAAACCTCCGATGTGGTGCAGCAAGCTTGGGCAAGACCAGGGCTGTGGGGTGGAACGGGGCAGGGTGTGGAAAGCTTTCCAGCAAAGGCGCTGGTCGGATGTGCAATCTTTGGCACTTCTGTAGGGGGTTTTGTGTCTTAGGAAGATCATTGTTCTGTTTTGCCTTTCCCTCCCAAAAGGAAAGGACTGTGGCTCAGTGGTAGAACACCTGAGTCCCAGGTTCAGTCCCCTGGCATCTCCTGTTAAAAGTCCCAGGTGGTAGGTGATGTGAGAGACCTCCATCTGAGACTGCAGAGAGATGCTATCAGTCAGAGTAGACAACGCTAGGTTTGATAGACCAAGAATCAGTCGGAGGCAGCTTCATGTGTGTTTGTGAAAAGGTTGGTATGCAATTTTAAAAACGTGTTGGAGGAGAGTTACCATGGACCACCAAAAAAGACAAATAAGTGAGTTCTAGATTCAATCAAGCCTGAACTCTCTCTCTAGAACCTGAAGTGACTAAACTGAGGGTACTGTACTTTGGTCACATTATGAGAAGACAAGAATCACTGGAAAAGACAGTCATGCTAGGAAAAGCTGAAGGCAGCAGGAAAAGAAGAAGACTCAACATGTGTTGGGATTCTTTTTAAGTAAGTCAGCAGAGTATTAAGAGACTGAGTCCATGGTGTGTTTTAAAATATAAAAGTTTACTATAAACCTGACATGGGAAAAAGGTACACAGGATATGAAAATAACAAAGAGCTAATATGTCTACATCCTTGCAGCTAAAAGGTAAAACAGAAAGAGAAGAATGGCGTCTCCTCAGTCAGAACAAAGAACAGGAAGAGAAACCAATGTGCTAAATACTTGACACTTTGGTTTCCAATCAGACTAGCAAACTAGCTCCAAAGTTCCCGGGCATCCTATTGTCTAAACAGATTGGTTACAAACAAACATGTGACTTAACAAACGTCATTAACCCTGTAAATACTGAAGTGTTTTGACTTGTAACACCGAACAACATGAGATGGACGGACTCAGTGAAGGAAGCCCAGGCTCTGTTTGCAAGACCTGAGCAAGGCTGTTGAGGACAGGATGTTTTGGAGGTCATTAATTCATAGGGTCACCATGAGTCAGAACAGAACTGACTTGATGGCACTTAACACACATACACACAATAATAAAACCGACCTATTGGAAAGTTTTTAATTTAACATAATTAAAAATATATGTTTTTAAAAAAATAATAAAACCCACCTAAATCACAGAGCAACTGCAACACCAACAAATTCTGATTAGCTAATAAATATAACAGGACTTTCTCTGAGAAGAGAATTCTGTGGTTGCGTTATCCCAGTGGAGGAGGCCTCACTTAGAGCCCTAATACTGACATCATTATTATTATTTTCATTTATATCCTACCTTTTTCCCCAGTGGGAACCCAAGGCAGCTCACATCATTCTCCTCCATTTCATCCTCACAACAGCCCTGTGAGGTAGGTCAAGCAGAGAATGTGTGACTGGCCTGAGGTCACCCAGCAAGCTTCTGTGATAGAGTGGGGCTTTGAACTTAGTCACGCACTCTGGCCACTACACCACACTGGGCTTTCAATCAAAGATTTCCAGTGCAACCGTGTGCAGCGTTACTCCTGTCTAAATCCATGTGCTTAGTTAGGCTGGAGTAACTTTACAAAGGAGTGGCCTTGAATTCCCTAGGCACAATGTTCCTCTGAGCGAGGTTCTTCATGAAAATCTCAACGGTGCCAAGTGCCTTCTCAGTTCACAATCAGCACAGTATTTGACAGGGTATGAGCTTTCTTCAGATATCTTCAGGTTAATTTGATAGATAGACTTACCCCCTCTCCACCACGCTTCAGAACATACTCAGCTCCTGGCTCCCATTGCAGCATTTCAGTGGGAGCAAAAACAGGGCAGTGGGAAGCAACAATGAGATGTCACTGCTGGTTATACCCAGAAGTGACATCACAATGCTCTATAGGGTTGTTAGGTCCCTCCTAGCAACCAGTGGGGGATGGGAGGAGGACTTACCAGGAGAAAGAGAAAGGCCCAGTCCACGTTGCCAGTGTCGCATAGGAAGTGATGTTACCAAGCCAGCGAATTCCGGGCGATGCTCTTGTACTTGGGCAAAAACTCTATGGTAGAAGCCAGTTTATCCTAGAGCTTTTGCCCAAAAACCAAAGTGTCACCCGAATGTCGCTGGCTTGATGATGTCACTTGCAATTCCAGCAATGTGGCCTAGACCAAGAATGTCAAACATGCAGCCCAGGGGTCGGATTAGGCCCCCAGAGAGCTTCTATCAGGCCCGCAGTGGAACTGGCTGTCTCCTGCTGCTTCTTCCAGTAATGCTGTTGCTGCTGCTGTGTTGTAGCTTGCTTTGCCAGGCTCTCTCAATCTCTCAGGAGAGATAGATAGGCAAGCTTCTGTTCCCTGCACTGGCTAAGGCTCCTCCCCCCAGGGGGAGGGAGGGAACAAGCCAGAGCTTGCTTCCTGGCCAGGCTGCCTCAATCGCACAGGAGAGATATGCAAGCCTTTCTTCCCTTCCATTGGCTAAGGCTCCTCCCTGGAGGGAGGGAAGAAGGGAGAGCTTGCTTTGCTTGGCTGCCTCAATCCCATGGAAGAAATACAAAGCACCTTTAAGACCAACAAAGTTTTATCCAAGGTATGAGCTTTTGTGTGCCTTGCTACAATGTGTGTATTTTGTTGTGCTTGTTATGCTGTGGCTCTCCTGGCTGCCACTGGGTTCCCTCCCCCTTTTCACTGTATTCTTGCCCTCATGATCCAATCTTGCTCAGTAGGAAAGCAATGTGAATTATGAAGAATAATAACAAGCCAGTGAGGTGGATTAGGCTGAGAGTGTGTGTCCAGACCAAGTTCACCCAGCACATTTCCTTTGGGGATTTTGACGTTAGACTTCCCAGATAGTAGGCTGATACTGACCACTGAGGAAGACTGTAGATTTGTAGACAAACACATAGCCCTCAGTCTGTGTCATGGTGCCTTCTCATGTTCTTGACCAGCACATGAAGCAGTTTATATACAAAAGCTCACAATACCAAGCCATTTCATGTTTTCCCCTGGGCCCTAGGCTCAGAACTCTGAGCATGAGATTTCTGTTGTTGTTGTTGTTGTTCAGTCGCACAGTCGAGTCCGACTCTTCGCGGCCCCATGGACCAGGTCCCGCCAGGCCCTCCTGTCTTCCGCCGTCCTCTGAAGTTGGCTCAATTTCATGTTCGTTGCATCTATGACACTGTCTAACCATCTCATCCTTTGCCGTCCCCATCTTCTTTGACCTTCAATCTTTCCCAGCATCAGGGTCTTCTCCAATGAGTGCTCCCTTCTCATTTGGTGGCCAAAGTATTTGAGCTTCAGTTTCATTATCTGGCCTTCCAGGGAACAGTCAGGGTTGATTTCTTTTAGGATTGACTGATTTGATCTTCTTGCAGTCCAAGGGACTCTCAAGAGATTCTGTAGTGAATGTCAATAAATCAAAAATAGGTTTGCAGCTTACAGATACACACTTGAACAGCATACTCAAGATTGCAACAGCAGAGATATTTTGATGCAATAATTCAGAGCAAGAGATGTCAGTTATCAGACACAAAGAAACAAAATATTGCAAGAGTGCAAATGTCTTAAGCATGTTTTTATTTTAAGTAAAAAAAAACACCTTTGTGTTTGTGTCCGTTACAACATTTATATCTCTGCTACCTGGCATTACATTTTATGACACACTTGGCCCGGCCCAACAAGGTCTCATTTATGTCAGATCCAGCCCTCATAACAAATTAGTTCTACTGGTAAGTTTCTACTGGTAAGTCCCCCTGCTGGCCAGCTGGGCGCAGGTCCTGATGGCGGGGAACCCCCACCTCCTTCAGGGGGTCTGGCAACTGTAATATTCTAGGTGTTCCCCAAATCTCTGTGGCATTTACCATAGAGATTGGGGATTTCTGTGAATGTTTTGATGTTACTTTTAGGTACAGCTGGAAGTGACTTCACAGTGTTGCTTTATGTAACCTTCCCCCCACCCATTTTTGCTCCTACTTGAGCAAAGTGGCTGCCTGGGAACCCTACTTTCCACCACCATTCATACTTAGGATTCCGCTGGTAGTTTAATTTCCTCTGCCCTGTGCTCCATCCCACAACACCAGCCATGGGGGAGATTTGTTTGGAAATCCAAACACCTCCCTTCCCAAATATTTTAAAAAAACCACCATTGTATGTGATTGTTCCCCATCCAGGAAAATTTAAGATCTGGATGGGGAATAATCCGGTAAAATATTTGCAAGAAACGATCAGGAGAATAGAGAAAATGTTTGGCTGGGTGGTTTGGTCATCTCATCTGCAGCAAACAGCAAGCGCTTCCTTAAGAAAAAAAAGAAAAGGCTGCGTTTATCTAACATTTTGTGCATGTGCCTGCAATGAAGCTGGCTTTGGGTAGTTGGTATGGTGAATGGGCATGCACAGGATCTTACACTTCCAAGTGGAGGATTCCTGCAAAGTGGTGCTCAGTTCATAACACATCTGAGCATTACAAGTTGGACAAATTCATAGAATCATAGAGTTGCAAGGGACCTTCAGGGTCATCTAGTTCAAACCCCTGCACAGTACAGGAAATTCACAAATACCTCCCCACACACACCCTCCAGTGACCCCTGTTCCATGCCCAGAAGATGACAAAAACCCTTCAGGATCCCTGGCGAAACTGGCCTGGAGAAAATTGTTTCATGACCCCAAAGTGGCGATCAGCATTCCCCTCGGTGTGTAAGAAAGGGCCACCAAAACTAAACACTGATGCAACCCTTCCTGCCTTCCCTCTCATGAACTGCTTACGTTCACAAAATCAGCATTGCTATAACAAGATAATTACGAATGTCAGTTCCATCCATTTAAAGCCCTATGCAGAATGGGGCTAGTATACCTTAAGGACTGCCTTCCACCATGTGAAGCTACCTGTCCACTCCTGTGATCTTCAGAGGCCCTGCTTGGGGTGCCCCTGCCATCTGGTGGGTGGCAACACAAGAAAGGGCCTTCTCAGTCATGGCACCAAAACTTTGGAGCTCCTTCACCAGGGCAATTCATCTGTCTCCCTCTGAGAGCCAGTTGGGTGCAGTGGTTAGGAGCGCGGACTCTAACCTGGGAGAAGCAGGTTTGATTCCCCACTCTTCCACACGCAGCTGCTGGTGTGACCTTGGGCCAGTCATAAGTTCTTTCTGAGCTTTTCTCTCAAGAGCAGTTCTCTCAGAGCTCTCTCAGCCCCACCTACCTCACAGGGTGTCTGTTGTAGGGAAGGGAAGGGGAAGGAGATTGTAAGCCGCTCTGTGACTCCTTCGGGTAGTGAAGAGCCGGGTATAAATCCAATCTCCTCCTCTTATGTTGTTGTCTTCCGCCAGTAAAGAAGACTTTTCTTTGGTTTGGTATTCCTTCACTAACTTATTAGTCCTCCTTCCTGTTCATGTGTTTATATAACTGTTTTCAATATTTTATACATTTTTGAATGTTAAATGCTGTTTTAATGTTCACCACCTTGGGAACCATGAGTTGGGTGGACAGGTAGCACAGAAATATTTTAAATAAATAAAAATAATGGGGAAAGGAGTTCAAAGAGGAGAAGACACTCCCTTAGGGAATCAGAGTATAGACCCATATAGAATCTCATAGGAGATGGCCAGAAGCAAACATTTGCCCAATGAAGCAAATGCAACACCAGTCCTTTAGGTTCTTAGCAAACCATGCCAGTTAAGCGGAGATCTGCAGCATTCTACACTGGGTATAGCTTCTGAACACTCTTCAAGGGCAGTCCCACACAAAGTACATTACAGTAGTCCATCCTTGGTGTTCCAAAATCATGGAAAATGACCAGAGTCCTCCAGGAACAGGTGCAGTTGATATGTCAAATGTAGATGATAAAAAGCGCTCCTCACACACATAATCAAATCCAGGAGTATTCCCATGCAAGCCTATATGTTTATATATAGCGTGGAATACGTGCTTGATCTTCCCATATAAGGGTAACGTATAAAGTCTGTGAGGATGTCCTAGAGCAGGAGTCTGCCCCTAGCTCTTTAGAATCCTACTCACTGATGGATAGAGGCACTCTGGGAGGAAGGGGGTATTCTACTTCTGTAATATTCACACAAACTATTCAGAAATATTAAAACTCCTCTTAAGGGAATTCTTGCTTTTCTTTGCCCTTCGCTTTATCCCCTCTCAGATAAAGTTATCACCACATCACCATTAATACCTGTACAACAGGCAGAAACCAGACGATAAAAGCTTTCCCTGCAATGGGCAAGCATCAACACAAATACCTTAATGTGCTGATTTCTGCCTGGGAGGTAAGGGAACACCCACCCATGACGAAGGTGGCAATCAGATTGTTCAAAGTCAATTCGTTTTTGAGATGGGTGAGTCATCCCGAGGTGGCTCTCAGCAGTCATCTCTAGAACATGCAGCTCTTGTAAAAGCTCCTCCTCATGGAGGGGAAAAAAATTGCAAGAACTCCCAAGATTTGGCAATTGGCACTTTCCCCATGTGGCATCTCCAGTGTATCATATGAACACTGAGGTGGGAAAAGTCACCTTGTGGTGACTCATCCGCCTCCAATGCAATCTTGTGAATCAGCCTATACTGAGAGCAGGAACATCCAAACACAAATGCCTATTAGGTTTTATTATGCACTGGAATGACATACCCTCTGACATGAACATGACACTCAGTGAGGGGTCTCAGCAAAGACTGGTTCAGGTCAGAGGGGTTCTTGCTAGGAAATTTACTGGGTTTTTAAAAAACAAAAATTAAAGAGTGCTTCAGTCATAGCAAAATACCGAGCAGCTGAACGGCTTTCACAACTCCCAGTGTGTCAAGTCCTGGACCGAGACGGGTGTGGACACGCTCACAGAAGCAAACCTTTAATTGCAGCGATCACAGCCTCCTCCCAGGATAGATACAGACTAACACCTAGGCAGTCTTTCTCCAGCAAATGTAGCTGCCCACCACGATTTCAATGCCAGAGGGAGTAAAGCCTTTCTTGCACCATAAAGTTTTTCTTTCTGACATATGGTGTCCCAGCAGCTAGGGGAGAACTGGAGAAGAGGTGTCACAATTCAGACTGTGTGTTGCCAGCACATACCTGTGATCAGAAGAACGGCCTGGCCAGACTGGACCAAAGGCGGTGCAGTCCCCACCTCCATGACACACAGTGAATGGTCACCCAGATGCCCTCCAGAAGCTCACAAGCAGAGAACGTCACCTACCACCTCCAGTTGTTGGTTCACATCATCTGATAATCATAGGCAAACAGTGAGGGTTTCCAACTGCCTGGAGAAAAAAGTGCCCCGTCCCTTTAACAGAGTCTTCATGGGATGCCATTTACCAGGTGATGCTATTTACCTCCTTGCCATGAAAAGTTTCAGCTGCCTGTTTCTACCCCTTAAGCCTCTACTGAAAAGACGTGGCATTTTCTCTCTCTCCAGATAGTTGGCAACCTCACATTCAGCCTCTGAAAGTGTGTATCCCACTCTTAGCTGCTTATGGATATGAATAGCTTCTGATAGATTTACAGCGCTGCTGTAAGCAGGGTTACAGCCTAAGTCCATTGAAGTCCTGGGGCTTAGAAGGGTGTAACTCTGCTTAGGAAAAGGATTGCACGGTTAAACCCCATGAAATGTGCCTGATCCCCTTTTTAAAGACGCCTAAGGGCAGAGCTACACATTACGTATGTTTGTTTGTTTATTCCTCTTGTCACGTTAATGCTTACACTTGGTGCCAGCTCTGTTTTCAGACTCCTGCAATCCAAACCCTGTTACGCTGTTTATTGGATGTCAAGTCCTATTGATTTAAATGGTCTAGCACTGTTATGATCCCCCTTGAGTCTCAGTGGGAAAGGTGCACTGTAAATGATGTTAATGATAATATCCCACCTTTCTGCTGTCTTGGAACTGAAAGCAGAATGGATGGGATTCCCTGGCCAGAGGGCCAGTTACAGGTTTTGGCAGGCACTGGGCAGAGAGTTCCCAGGGCCCACTCCTCTCCTCTGCCCACCACCAGGCCCTGCTCACACCCTCATGCCCTCCCACCTGTCCTCAGGTCTCACGCCAGCCTGTGTGTCCTTCCCCTCTGTGCTTGTGAGACTTCCCACCACCCACGCACACAGGCACCTGCAATGGCTGCAACCCTTTCCCTGGTGGCATTGGGGAGCAGGTGCAGCTGGGAGCACAGGTGGTAAAGCGCTCGCAATTGAACAGGCGGGTTTGGCAGCAGTGGGCCCTCCTAGAAGCCCTGGGCCCTGGCAGCTGCCCCAACTCAAGGTATGCTGATGCCCGCCCTGCCAGGGTATCTCTTTCATCCAGCCATAAGAAGAAACGAGCTGGGTGCATTGATATGGGAGTTTCTCCTCCTGTTAGTTCAGAACTTTGGAGCTAAAACCCACCTGCTGCCTGCAAGAAGAATAGATGGGTCCCGTTCCAGTAATTGCAGTTTGAAT
This sequence comes from Gekko japonicus, assembly GCF_001447785.1. Lineage (NCBI taxonomy): Eukaryota > Metazoa > Chordata > Lepidosauria > Squamata > Gekkonidae > Gekko > Gekko japonicus. The sequence goes on along the minus strand of NW_015175397.1, from coordinate 137,825 downwards.
TGTCCAGGTTGCATAACCCCCTGCATTGTTGCTACAGGACAGGGACCAACAAAGCTGAACTGCAAGAACACCTTACAGCTGACCATACAGCAGAGAAGGCATCTAACTGACTTGTGTCCTTGCCAGACTGGATTTCCTGTTTGCAGTGACATGAGTGACGGGTGAGACTACTCACCTTGCTGAGTACTCAGGCATTGATTGGGTTGTGGAACAGGGCAACCAGATTATTGTTGTACATATTGACTCTTTTAAAAAGACAGGTTCTTCTGGGACTTAAGGCTGCCTAAAAGCCAGTCAGTCTGACCTAGAAGCACTGCTGCCCAGATATGAGGCTGCATGCTGTGGCCATTCAAGTAAATGTTTCTGCTTCCGCTCACAGCTAACTTTTCCCGTGTATTCCAAGTCAGAAATCTGCCCGGACTAGATTGCCGTGCTTTTAATAACAAGGCATCATGGGTCACAAATGTACTTTCATAGGTCATGCATGAAGTGTTACATTTGGTTGGCAGAAGGATTTATACTAAATGTGGGGCTTTTTCCCAGGAGGGCTTCTGATTGGCTGTGCAGATTTTTTAAAATGTTGTTTGGTCAGCAGGTGCCACCTCAGCTGTGTAACTGGATGTAACCTGCAGCAGCCATTTTGTGGCTGGCTCCGCCTCCTGCAACAGCCATTTTATGGCTGTGCCCACCATGCTATGTCAGAATTCCAAAGGTACCCACAGGTTGAAAAGGGTTGGAGACCCCTGATGTAGACTGTTTCCAATTGCTGATAAATTGACAAAGCAGGATAACTCTGAATAATGTACATAGGCCCCAGCCACACGGGCCAGATATCGCAGGGGGGGGGTGTGTGGCTAATTGCCCTGGCGCAGTTTGATGTGCGATCAGATGCGCCAGCGGCACACCATGGGTCCTTCCCTTGGCGCCAGCGGGTAAATGAGGGACCGGAGGGGAATGCCGCGTGCCGGCGCAATCACACCACGGATGTCTGGAGGCAGCCCGTGGCAAACGTTTACTAGTACCTTGGAGGTACTAGTTTTTTAACGCGCATTGTCGGCGGTAAGCCACGGGTGCGCTCCACTTCCCAGATGTTGGGGTGTGATCGCGCCCAGATAATCCGCCCACCATCCATGCCTCTCCTGCGGCAACTTTGCCGTGTGACCGGGGCCATAAACCTGCAAGGAAGGAAATACAGGTACAGGTGCCTCTGTGTTTATGTGCACTGTTCAAACAGGGAGACTGTGTACGGTATTCAATGTGGCCCTGATCCAAGTTGACACCTTCCCTCTCCCAAATGTTTCTTCTTTGAAACAAAAAAAGAGAGAGACCCTTTCGTGACTAGGGATTTTCCTGCTTCATTGTACCATTACTCATAGCCAACTGTAATGCAGGCTTGGTTTGCCACATTGCCCGGGGTTAATTTCACATGAACCATCCCCATCCCTCCTCTCTTTTTGTCTCCATTTTTGTCTCTCTTCACGACATTTCTTTAGTTGTCTTTTTCCATCCCCAAGCATTTCTCTGCTTTTTGATTTGCAATTCAAGACCAGAACCTCCTCTCTTTCTCCATCTATCAGGGCAATTCCTTCTCCTCCTTCAAGACCCCATCAAGGCCAGATTGAGACATTCTGAGGCCCAGCCTGGTGGTGGAAAGTGCTGTCAAATTGTAGCCAAATTATGACAACCCCATAGGGTTTTCAAGGCAAGAGACAAACAGATGTGGTTTGCCATTACTTTCCTCTGCGTAACAACCCTGGATTGGGGCCATGGAGGATTTGGCCCCTGCCATTACTTTCCTCTGCGTAACGACCCTCAACTTCCTTGGTGGCCTCCCATCCAAGTACTAACCAGGGTCACCCCTGCTTAGCTTTGGAGATCTGACAGGATTGGACTAGCCTGAGTAATCCAGGTTAGGGTATTTTGAACATTAGAAAGGCCATATGAACACTAATGGTTAAGTAGTACTTTAGCAAAGACAGCTTTCTTCCAGAGGGCATCTGAACTTCAGGAGGGAAGCTGTGAGGGAGAAAGGTTCTGATAACTGCCTCTAGCTGCCCTGTTGAGTGGAAATATTGGTTAGATTTTGTTATACTGACTTTACTGCTGTTTTGTGTGATTCTGTTGTAATATGGTTTTATTGATTTTGCTGGATTTTTAAAAGAAATGTTGTAATTGGCTTCAGGAACTTGGCTTTAGAGCGGAAGAAAGATTGGAGTCATGCAGGGTTTGGTCCCCTCGCAGATATTCTGGATCCCCTCAGAATTTTTCTTTCTCTCCTCTGTCTCTCTTATTGGCAAACATATAAAGGAAAACATGTAGGCACTACTGCTGCCCAACTCCCTATGAGGCAAGGCTAAAGCATTGGATGCTTTTTAATCTAGAAAAACAAGTGACTGGGGGTAACACAACAGGTCTACAGAATTATACATGGAGTAGAGAAAGTCGATAGCAAGAAGAAAGTTTTCTCTCCCCCCCAAAAAAAATACTAGAACTTAAGGATCATTATGTGAAACTGTGTAGCTGGCAGTTCAAGACAGACCAAAGGAAGTGCTACTTAACCAATGAAGTAATTGACTTGTGGAATTCACTGTCACAAAATGTGCTGATAGCCACTGGCTTTAGATAGATTTAAAAGACACCTTTATGGAAGATTGGTCTATTATTATCCATGGAAGCCAAACGGGACCTCCAGGTTCCAAGCCACAATCTTTCTGAATGATGGATGCTAGGGAGAGGTCAGCAGACAAGGGTTTGTTTATTTATTGAATTTAAAACATTTATTAGCTGTCTATTTTCCACACAGAGCTCAAGGCAACTTACAATATAGATTGAGTGTGTGTGTGTGTGTGTGTGTGTGAACTGCCGTCAAGTCACAGCCAATTTATGTTGACCCCAACAAGGGGCTTTCAAGGCCACTGAGAGGCAGAGGTGCTTTGCCGTTGTCTTCCTCTTCAGAGTCTTTCTTGGTGGTCTCCCAAGTACCGACCCTGCTTAGTTTCCAAGATGAGGTCAGTCTATACCATGATGAGGTCCATCAGTGGCTATTAGCCACAAGGTATAGATAGGGACTCTGGGGCAAGTGATGCTCTGTCATCTTGGTGCTTGGGGTGGTCAACAGTGGGAGGGCTTCTAATGTCCTGGCCCCACTGGTGGACCTCCTGATGGCACTGGTATTTCTGGCCACTGTGTGATACAGAGTGTTGGACTGGATGGGCCTTTGGCCTGATCCAACATTGGCGTCTCTTATGTTCTTAAAATACATTATGTATAATCTATTTAAAAAACAAAATTTTAAATCATAGTTTAGGAGTGCTCATGTATTAATCAAATGCTGTCCTAAACAAAGTCATCTTCAACTGCCTCCTAAAGATTAAAAGTGAGGGGGGCCAGGCGCTCCTCCCTGAAGAGGTTGTTCCATAATCACGGGGTCACTACCAAAAAGGCCCTCTCTCGTATACCCACCACACGAGCTTCTTTGATTGATGGGACAGTCAGGAGGGCCCCTCCCTGTTATCTGTGGGCCCTGCTTGTATTCTCTATCCACCCAACTGGTCAATGTTGGAAAGAGCATGCTGAACTGGATGGGTCTGATCAGTCATGGCTTCTCGTGTTTTGTTTTCAATGTCCTTAGCATTAGCAAGTAGAAAGCCTGATCTTGCTTGCCATTGACCTAGACAGTGAGCCCCAAGGTTTATGTATTTATTATTATTTATTTAATTATATTTATACCCCGCCCTCCCCACGAGCGGGCTCAGGGCAGCTTACAACAAGGCACAAAGGTTCTTTGACAAGCCTGGGACCTTATTATGTTATGCAATTAAAATTTTATGAAAATGTCGTACAAGTAATTAACTCTCTGGCTGATTTTGCACTAGAGCTGCCTCATGGTTGCGCCGCCGTTTGCCCTGACACTATTGGTTAATTTCACACCCGAAGCTGCGGGGCTGCATTTTGACTCGCGGCTTCGCCCGATTTCCCCCGCAGTTTCGTGATCCTGTTTTTTGAGGATCACGAAACTGCGGAGGAAATCGGGCGAAGCCGCGGGTCAAATGCAGCCCCGCAGCTTCGGGTGTGAAATTGACCAATAGTGTCGGGGCAAACGGCAGCAAAACTGCGAGGCAGCTCTAGTGCGAAATCAGCCTCTGTGTTGAGGTAATGGCTGTTCCGAATGGGTGAGCCCCTTAACACGTGTCTAGCTAGGCCTTAAAGATGGAAGGAAGGAAACGTATCATAGGGGCTCAGACTGCTTTCTCCTTAGTAGCCACTTCCTCTTATTCCCTGCCCATCCCCCATCTCTTTCACCTCCCTAGCCTTCCCCATTCCCATCCCCACTTTCTATTTTTCACATGGATTATAAGACCTCTAACTTCTAGGCAGTGCTCCCTCTAAGCTGTGGAGTCTTGTGAGCAAAAACTCTACTTTGTGAGCTATTGACATTAAAGTTGTGAGCGAGCGATTTGGCTACTGCATAAATTAGTTTGCTCTGGAGCCATCCTTCCTGAGCTAAGACAAAAATGTGTGAGCTGGAAGCTAAAAAACTGTGAGCTAGCTCACACTAACGTAGCTTAGAGGCTTCTAGGCTGTGTGCAGTGGACAGCATACTAGCTATTGGCACTAAACAAAGGTGTAGGCGTAGTGTCAGTTGTTATTGTGCCCGAAGTAAGACCCAACAGTTGCCGTGTCCATTATTAGAGACAAGCTGGTGACTCGGAGGGAATGGTGGGGGGGTGGGGATAAATGAGAACTCCCCACATAACCCCCAAGCCAAATCTCCTCCTCCAAAATACTGTAGACTCTTAAGGATTTGAGCAGAATGATTTCCACCTCTCCCTCTGGGTTTCCTCCACATTTAATTGATGGTTTATTTATTTTACTTCATTTATAGCCTGCCTTTCTCCCTAAGGGTGACCCAAAGCGGCTTGCGACATTCTCCTCTATTTTATCCTCACAACAACCCTGTGAGGTATAGGCTAGGCTGAGAGTGTGTGAGTGGGCCAAGGTCACCCAGCGAGCTTCCATGGCACAGGTGGGGATTCGAACAAGGGCTGCCCAGTGATGGGTTGGGAAATTCCTGGAGGGCTGGGGAAGGGAGTTCAGTGGGATTTAACGCCATAGACTCCACCCTCCAAAGCAGCCGTTTTCTCCAGGGGAACTGATCTCTGTCAACTGGGGAACAATTGTAATTCTGGGAGATCTCCAGGCCCCACCTGGAGGTAGGTAACCCTAATTCAAACCGGGGTCTCCCAGATCCTAGTCTGACACTTAGCCACTACACCACATAGGAGTCTCAGTGGCTCTCAGCAATCCGAGGGCAGTGAGCATGCTCAGTCCTCACCATGTGCCTTAGGTAGGTGGTTCTTCTTCATAGTTTATAGTCTTTTTCTGCACATACCCGAGTACACAGAAATCTCTGTTGTTGTTGTTCAGTCGCACAGTCGAGTCCGACTCTTCGCGACCCCATGGATCAGCTCCCGCCAGGCCTTCCGGTCTTCCGCCGTCCTCTGAAGTGTGCTCAATTTCATGTTAGTTGCATCTATGACACTGTCTAACCATCTCATCCTTTGCCGTCCCCGTCTTCTTTGACCTTCAATCTTTCCCAGCATCAGGTTTTCTCCAGTGAGTGCTCCCTTCTCGTTTAGTAGCCAAAGTATTTGAGCTTCCAACTCTCGCAGCCATACATGACTACTGGGAATACCATTGCTTTGACTATGCGGACTTTTGTTGGCAGGGTGATGTCTCTACTTTTTATCATGCTGTTTAGGTTCGCCATCGCTTTCCTCCCAAGGAGCAGGCGTCTTTACTTTATTTTATCTCTACTTTATTTTATTTGTTTACATTATATCCCACCTTTATCCCCGGTGGGGAATCAAAGAGACTTACAACTTTCTCCTCGCCTCTATTTTATCCTCACAACAACCCTGTGAGGTAGGTTAGGCTGAGAGTATGTGACTGGCCCAAGGTCACTTAGCTTCCCTGGCAGAGTGGGGACTTGAACCTTGGCCTCCCAGATCTTAGACCGAAACTCTAACCACTACACCACACTAGCTGTCTTTAACTGCAGGGAGGGGGGGGGCTCTTTAATTTCTTCCTGACCGGATTATGAAGTTTGTTCAGTGTTAGAGGGAACAGGGTTGCCAACTCCAGGTTTGGAAACTTCTGGAGGTTTGGGGGCAGTGCCTGAGGGGTGACAGAGTTTTGAGAGGCAAGGGAGCTCAGTCTACCCTCCAAAGCTGCTGTTTCCTTTCAGGGAACTAACCTCTGTAGTTTAGAGATCAGTTGTAATTCCAGGAGAACTCCAGGCCTCACCAGGAGCTGGCAACCTTAACAGGGGATCGTGACCTCTTCCTTTTTACATTGCATTTTCCAAAGCAGATTCTAAACAGGACTGAATTATAGAACAAAGTTTGAGTCCAGTGACACCTTTAAGACCAACAAAGTTTTATTCACAGTATAAGCTTTTGTGTGCACACATACTTCATTAGATACCGTGAAAAAAACTCTTTTGGTCTTAATTATGCCACTGGACTCAAACTTTGTTCTGCTGCTTCAGACCAATACGGCTACCCCACCAGGATAAAATTACAATTGTTAGAACAATCTGCCTGCCCAGGGCTCAGTGCCAGAAACTGTTTTCAATACCTCATGGACTAAGCCTTGGATTATGTGAAGTTACAAGGAAGAAATGACCTCTGCAGATCTACAGAATGCCCTTAATCCAAGTCAGAGCCACACGCACATTGGTTCTCTGGTTACTGCCATGCTATATTGCAGCCAGTGCATTTCACACAACACTTACCACATCCCCAAGCACTTCAGATGAAGGCCAGGGCCTCCAAAGCCACAAGGTGCAACTCCTAGGCAGCCTTGATCCCTATTGTGTGTGTAAAGTGCCATCAACTCACAGCCGACTTATGGCGACACCAGCAAGGAGCTTTCAAGGCAAGGGAGAGGCAGAGGTGGTTTTCCACTAGCTTTCCTCTGCAGAGCCTTTCTTGGTGGACTCCCTTCCAAGCGCCGGCCCTGCTTAGCTTCTGAGATCTGATGAAATCAAGCTATATCATGCTGCCCATACCCTTCCTCTGTTGCTGCCCATTTTTATAAACTAACTGCTCCGTCAAGGTCTTTCTGGGGCTAACGTGAGCTAAATAAACCAAAAACAATATGGCAGGGTGAAAGCACTGGTTAAGAAAACTGAAGTTGCGCCTCCCATTTCTTGCTTCAAGACTTCCAGGTGAGACAAATGTGAGTTACTTTCACCCCTGAGATAACGATGCTTCCTAACAGTTATTTCCTGCTATCATGAACTGGTAGTCTTGCCCTTGAAGCAAGTTCCACCATGCAATCTCAGGGCAGCAAGTTTCTGTAAGATCACCCCTTCCTTTCTGCCAAGAAGAAAATCGGAACAGAGGCACCCTAAATTATGGTTATGCCAGTTGTGGCCCACTGACCAAGCCAACCAATCCATTTTGTAAGTTGAATATCTGACAACGGCATCCAGGTAAGGATCATATGTGTCCACGTGCCTCTCTTATCCAAATGACTGCAGTGTGGAAGAAATTTCTATGCAGCTGACTCAGGAATGGCTAAGATTGGGAGCCTGCCCCCTCCCCAGCAAGAGCCCTGGCCTGCCAGCTGTTTTTCTCCTCCATCAGAACAGCCCCAGTGCAGTAGGAGCTCTACATTCTAACAGGCTGAGCTGAACTAAGTTCCAGCCGTTCCCACTTCCTTCATTAACCAGGGTTCCTTCCCACCAGCTCCTGGGAGTCCTTGTAAACAGATGCTTTAGCTACGCAGGAACTGCTGTGTAAGTGAGCAAGTCACCTACCATGACTCAGCATGGCTGAGACACTCTGCTGGAAGGAAAGAGAGTGGGAATCCTTAACGCCTCTCTCAGACACAGAACAGAGGACTGGTTGTCAGGTGGCGGAGCTAGAGATTAGTTCTAGCTATCAGCCAGTCTTAGCAACATCAGGACATCCTTCAAACCTCTGGATCCAGGCAGGTCACATTATTTGAAATTGCAATTAGCATGGAAAAGCATAGGCAGGCATTAGCCCCTCCCCAATCTAAGGAAATTTCAGATAATGCGTAACTTTAGCTGGTTCAGTCACTTGAGGGCAGGTTGTCAGGCCACACAGAGCTCTTCTTTTGGTAGGAAAAGTACAACTTCCAAGCTAGTTCCTGTCACTCTTACCAGTATACAGCAGAGATTAGCAATGGGGGTCCGTGCAGGGGTGGATTAAGGCTCACTGGTGCCCTAAGCACTGACCAATCTTGGTGCCCCCCTCCTTTCCACACTGACCCAGTTCATTTTAGTTGTTGACCTGTCTGACCAGATATACAATACAGGTTGCAGCAATATAAAAATTTATTCATATGATAACACAATATACTGTACAAACTAAGCTTTTCACCCTTTTCCCAACTTTGTGGTGCCCCTCTTGGCCCTGGTGCCCTAAGCACATGCTTAGTCTGCTTAATGGTTAATCTGTCCCTGGGTCCATGGGAACAAACAGCGTGTCCTCATGTTTCATGTACAATAAGAACACATCCATCTAGTCCAGCATCTTGTCTCACGGGTGTCCTCATGTTTCATGTACGATAAGAACACAAGACGAGCTGTGCTGGATCAGACCAGTCATCCATCTAGTCCAGCATCTTGTCTCACAACAGTGGCCAGCCAGTTCCTCTGGAGGTCCAACAACAGGGCACAGAAGCTCAGGCCTTCCCCTGATGCTGCTTCCTGGCACTGGGATTCAGAGGCTGACTGCCTCTAAATGTGGAGGTTCCCTTTATTCACCGTGGATAGTAGCCACTGGTAGACCTCTCCTCAATCCCCTTTTAAAGCCGCCTGTGGCCATGTCTCTTTGAATCCACTGAGATGCCTAGATTGATTTCAGCCTGTGACGAAAGCCGGACTCCTTGCATGAGGAGGGGAGGAAGAAAATGTATGCAGCTCCCTGTGGGCAGCATAAGCAGCTGGACGGACCCTGAAGCAAGCAGATATCCCTGTACTACTGGTCCAAGATAGTTCATAGGGCAGCATACACTGCGGTGAAAATGAGTGAGCCACACTGAGATCTCAGGGAGAGGTGGAGTTCAAGAAAGAAAGGTGGGAAGGGTTTGGAAGGGAGTCATTGGAAGAGACTAATAACAGAGGTGCCCTCTTTGCCTCTGCCCTATTCCTGTGGCTTTAACAGCCTCTGGTAATGCAGGGGTTTAGCAGGTGTTGCTTTTCCCATCATTTGAGCTCCATGCCAGGGAAAGCTCCCCCTGCTTAATGCGTGTGGGTCAGGCTGCCAGGAAAGCAGGGCCAGTCATGATAATAGTAAGAGATGGCTGCTCCGTTCCCTTCCCCACCTCCGTCTTATTGTTGGGTCTGCTGCTCTCCAGCCTTAGAGAGGGAAACAGCAGAGCAGCTGTTCAGACAGCACCTGGTGCCAGCGTGTCTCCTCCCACCTCCCCCAAATGCCCAAACCTGTCAGGCAGGAAGCAAAGGAAAAGAGCCCCGGATGAACACTGGTGCTGCAGCCTCATCTGTCTTTGCGATGTCGTGTGGAGAGGGAAACAGGAGGAAGGCATCGTTTTTCTTCTTGACTGCCTGAGGAAGAAGCTAGATGGTAATCAGCTCCCTACCCTCACCCCACAAGCACAGGTATTGACACCACAGTTACCACAGGCTGGAGTTCTTTATCTGTTTGGGTTTAATGCATTTGCATCCTGCCTGCCCAAAGGTCTCAGGTCCATATAGAGTTCCTGGTTTATACCCACGCCAACCTTGTGAGGTAGGCTATGTTGAGACAGTATGATTAAGTTCCTTGTCCCAATAGGACCCACTTTTTAGAAACTTTAATAGACTGATCTTACAATGTTGTATATACCATAATCTTTACATTCAGAATGTTTTATCCTTAATTAGTTTATTGTTTATGTTATTACACTTTTCTCTTCACCACATAAGAGTAGGGTTGCCAGCTCTGGGTTGGGAAATTGCTGGAGATTTTGGGGGTGGAGCCTGGGGAAGGTGGGTTTTGGGGAGGGGAGGGACTTCAGCGGGGTATAATGCCATAGAGTCCACCTTCCAAAGCGGCCATTTTCTCCAGGTGAACTGACCTCTGTCGCCTGGATACCAGTTGTAATAGCAGGGGATCTCCAGCCACCACCTGGAGGTTGGCAGCCCCACATGAGAGAGAGGCTAGCACCACTGACCTCTCTCATAATCTGTTATGCATAACAATCTGAACTACCATTCAAGTCTCTGACCTGGCACAGGCCTCTGGGGGGGGGGTGCCATGTGTCTTTTGGCACTAAAGCTCCATCCATATTTTTAAACTATGTTTTGTACTTTGTGTGTGTGTCAGGGGTCGTTTCATAGAAAAAGAGCTAGGGGAACTCATTAGCATAACTCATTAGCATATGCCACACCCCCTGACATCACCGGAAGTGTGTCATAAGGCCACACACCCCAGACATCACCGGAAGTGTGTCATAAGGCCACACACCCCGCCCCCAACGATCCCAGCCTCCGCCACCAGCCTTGCAGCTCCACTGCCGAGCCCCATGAGGGGCCCGGCGGTAGACCTGCAAGGCCGGCGGGAGTGCGAGGAAGCCCCGCAAAGGCCCTCCCTGGCCCCAGGCAGGCAGGGGTGGGGAGAGGCAGGGAGGAAGCAACTTGCCCTCCCTCTTCTCCTGCCTCCTCCTGGCTGAATGAGGGCCGGAAGTGGGGCGGCCTGAAGCAGGGGGCAGGGCTTCGTCATGTGCCCCGCCCCCGTACCTCACCCGGGGGAACTGCGATCCCCCCCGAAATGACCTCTGGTGTGTGTGCTTGCAAAACTGGGAGTCATGGTGACTTGTGGCAACCCCTAGTGGGGCTAGCACGTTTCAGAGAGATGGCTTGATAACATGCCTCTGCGTCCTGGCCCTGGTATTCCTTGGAGGTCGCCCTTCCATGTACTTGCCTGGGTTGGCCCTGTTTAGCTCCCGGGATCTGATGAGATTGGCCTTGCCTGGGCTATCGAGGTCAGTGCAAGCTCCATCCATATTGATTCAAAAGCGCAGTGCGATTCAGTACTAGCAACGTGCTCCTGACCCTGGAGGAGCCCGTGTGAAATGGCGATCGGGGAGATCCAGGTTCAAATCTTTACTCAGCGATGAAGTTAGGATTGCTCACTCCTGGCTGGAAAACTCCTGGAGATTTGGGGGTGGAGCCTGGTGCTGTCACAGTTTGGTAGGGCTGCCAAGTCCCCCCGGGGGGGCGGGGGCGACCCCCGCCTGGGAGGCCCGTTCCTCGGCGGCACCGAATCGGGCCCCGGGGGGAACCCCACCTCCAAAGCACGTCACAGGGAAGTGACGTAAGCACGTCGGGGACGTTGGGGGCGGGGCCACAATCGTCCGAGGGAAAACTCTATGGTTTTCCCTCGGATGATTGTGGCCCCACCCCCAACATCCCCGACGTGCTTACGTCCAGAGGTAGATTCGGGGGAGATCGCGGGGGATCACAGTTCCCCCGGGTGAGATGTGGGGGTGGGGCACATGACGAAGTCCCGCCCCCTGCTTCCTGCCACCCCACTTCCGGCCCTCATTCAGCCAGGAGGAGGCAGGAGAAGAGAGAGGGTAAGTTGCTTCCTCCCCGCCTCTCCCCACCCCTGCCTCCCTGGGGCCAGGGAGGGCCTTGGCAGGTGGGGCTTCCTCGCACTCCCGCCGGCCTTGCGGCTCCACTGCCGAGCCCCTCATTGGCCATCATACTTTTTAAAAAGCACTGCTTTTTTTGAGGGGAGGTATAGTCCACTAAGACTAGCGTGCCACCTGTCCAGGTTGTCCAGAGGTCCCCATCAGCTCAAGAACTGCAGATCTTGGAAGCTAAGCAGGGTTGACTCTGCAAGTATTTATGTCACACTTCCGGTGATGTCAGGGGGTGTGGCATATGCTAATGAGTTATGCTAATGAGTTCCCCTAGCTCTTTTTCTACAAAACGACCCCTGCTTACGTCAGTTCCCTGTGACGTGCCTGCGGCGCGCGCGCAAAGACTCCCGGAGCGAGCCTGGACTCCCCTGCTCCGGGACAGGTAAGGACTTGGCAACCCTACAGTTTGGAGACGGGAGGGACCTCAGCAGGTTACGATGCATTTGAGCCATTTTCTCCAGGGGAACTGATCTCTGTCACCTGGAGATCAGTTGTGATTCCAGGTGACCTCTAAGCCCTACCTGGAGGCTGGCAACCCTGGATGGAGCTCAGTGGGAGATTATGGGCCAGTCATTCTTGTTCTGCCCAATCTTCCTCACTGGGTTGCAGAGAAGCTCCATACGTGGCACTCTGAGCTCCTGGGAATACGAATGGAATAAAAATGATAAATAAAGCATAGCTGAGTCTACATGATCCTCATGCTGCAGGAAATGAGTTGTCCCCACCTACTTTGCAAGAGACACAGTAACCTCCCCCTCCCCCCCATTTCTGCTTTCTGCTGCACTGGAGTCACGGGGTCAAAAACTGGGGACTGGCTGCTTTAGAACAAAGATTGGCACCATATTTCTGTGGGTTTTTTTTTTAACTTACAGTGTTTCTTGCAATATAGATTACCACTATAAGGCTTATCTACCTTCGTTCCACTTTAGATCCTATCTACTGCTTGGTACCTGATGCTTTGTCTTTGATCCCTTTCCTCAGCATGGGAGTCGGTAAGCGCACAGGCCTTGAAAGAAGCTGATAAAAGGAACAGAAAACTGCCAAAGGTGGGGCATTGCTGTGGGGAAAGAGAGTACATTGCTGGTCTACATAATGGCACTGGGGGAGCACTCAGCCACTAGAAAAATATTTTAAAAATTAATATAATTTAAAGTTTTTAATGGGAGGGGAGAAGTATGGGCCGTTTCATATGTCACTTTTTTTTTTACACATGCAAATCATTTCACAGGTATCTGTAAAACTGTGATGTGGAGATGGAGCACATGTATGTTTCTGGACTTGTGCCTGCGATGTTACCTGTACTACCTTCCTCTATCCATGTTATTTGAGAATATGGAAAATGGAACTGGTCTGCTGGCTAAAAATTCAGTATTCTGTTTCCAGAAGTGGCAAACTGGATGCTTCTGGGAAGCAGACAAGCAGGGCACCTTACCCAAAGGTGTATTGTCTCTAGACATAAGGGATTCTGTTTATCTGTAGTTAATGTGGCAACTGTGTTTGCAGCAGCGCACATTCTCGGGCTAACCTCTGTTACTCGTGACATCACAGGTACTAGCCAGTAGGCACCTATGATCTGTGGGTAACCACATCCCACACAATACTGCCACTTGAAACAGGTACTGAAGCCAGTACCTATTTATGCAGAGGAGGGTGTGTGTGTTTTTTTTAAGCAAACATGTCAGGACCCCTCCTTCTCCACTACTTCCAGCTACTGCGTTACAATTGTGCATTCACTGTAGAACTGGACATTCGTCAGCATTGCCAGCTCTGGGTTGGGAAACACCTAGAGATTTGGGGGGGGTGGAGCCTGAGGAGGGCAGGGTTTGGGGAGGGGAGGGGAGGGGAGGGACTTCAGCGGGGTATAATGCCATAGAGTCCACCTTCCAAAGTGGCCATTTCCTCCAGGTGAACTGACCTCTGTCACCTGGAGGTCAGTTGTAATCCCAAGCAGAGGTCATTTCGGGGGGGAACGTGGGGGAACACAGTTCCCCCGGGTGAGGTGCAGGGGGGCGGGGCACATGAAGAAGCCCTGCCCCCTGCTTCCAGCTGCCCCGCTTCCGGCCCTCATTCAGCCAGGAGGAGGCAGGAGAAGAGGGAGGGTAAGTTGCTTCCTTCCCGCCTCTCCCCACCCCTGCCTGCCTGGGGCCAGGGAGGGCCTTGGCGGGGCTTCCTCGCACTCCCGCTTGCCTTGCAGGTCCACCGCCGGGCCCCTGATGTCAGGGGGTGTGGCATATGCTAATGAGTTATGCTAATGAGTTCCCCTAGCTCTTTTTCTACAAAATGACCCCTGAAGAAATCGCCAGCTACCACCTGGAGGCTGGCAACCCTTACAGTTGTGAACAAGGCTGCTCTCAAATTCTTTCTCAGCAAGTCTCCCTGTTGGGGAGGGGATGTGGCTCAGTGCTTTGCTTTACATGCAGAAGGTCCCAGGTTCAATCCCTGTCATCTCCAGATAAGAATCAGGCAATAGGTTATGTGAAAGACCTCAGCCTGAGACCCTGGAGAGCAGCTGCCAGTCTGAATGGACAATGAACTGATGGTCTGATTCCCTATAAGACTGCTTCATTGTATTCGTGTGTGTATGTGTTTTGGGGGGGAGCCATGCTGAGCCCCCCCTAAGTGCAACAAGGCTGTTTCCACACAAGGAGGCTCATTCTTTCTTCTTCAGTCAACCACAGTAAAACTGAAACTGGGGTTCCATGTGGCACTTAATGTATTACTGTATTCCTCTATAAGAATCCATCAATGCTTTTCTCCTTGGGCAAGATTCTGCTATAGGTTTTCTTGGAAGTATGTCCCATTTTTAGCAAAGGCTTTACTCTTCCCATAATTCTCTTCTGATCCTTTCTTTTACAGTGTTATTAATTATTCCTGTTCTCCAAGTGCCATAGCATTCTTGAATCCTTTGTAACTTATCAGTTTTTGTGGAGCCTCAGGGAAGGGGGCAGGAATTAAGTACTGTTTTTCACTTTGCAGCCGAATCTATTGCTCATTCCCCCGCCCCAATTATTGTAATAGCACAATTATGAATTTATTTATTTATGAAATTGTGATCATACACAATAATGAACAATGGCTCCTTTCCACAAGAAGTGATGACTAATTACTGCTTCAGAAATGCTGCAGTCTCAAAAAAGAATAGGAAGAAATTAATTAGGCTGTAAAACAAAGGAACAAAAGGAACATTACAAGGAGAAGTGAAATTCTGCTAAATAATTAATTAAGCTGGAAGAAGAAGGAAAAACAAGAAAATTTAAAGGGACATTGGCTCCTTAAAACCTCATTAGAAGAACTTGGTTATTCAAGCAGATCAAAGGCAAATAGAGGGAGCCAGGACATGTGGGTCTGAGACTTCCTATAAGGCATTCCCATGGAACCTAAAATCCCAAAGCAATCAGGATGCTGATCAGCTGGAAGGCAGCCAAATGTATGCTTGGTAACCCGCAAACTTTTAAAAAGATAAAGTTTTGTGATACAAGCATGAGCAGAGGCAGAGGAAAGTTATGAAGATTGCAAAAATATTCTATGATTCTATAATATATAGTCTTTGATGGTATCTAATATGTTTTATTGCATTCTTTTTTAGTGGGAATGTTTTGTAATAATAAAGTTAAAAGGAAAAAAACAATTTCATTGAATGGAAGAAGGTAAGACAAGTTCATTGAAGCAAACTGACTCAAGGAGAGCATGCCTGCTGGTTGCATCAAGCGGCAGTCCTTAATGTGATGTCATGAAGGTGTGGCTTAGCAAGTTTGTTTGTTTATTCTTGTTATGTATTTGCTTATGTGTTATGCTATGTAACCTAAACCGGAGCTTCAGGAACAGGCTCCATTGACTCCCAGGTATTCTAAACCCTGTAGTTGGATTGGTCGCTGTTGCATAACAGACCAATCCGGAAACACTCTGACCTTCGGCGGGAACTAATCCCATTGGTCCTAAATTCTCAATTGTAATTGGTCATTACTGTGCTAAGGGGTGTGGCCTCACTGGTTCAAAATGTATATAGTTGCATCGTTCTATAAGTCTTGTTGCTGTGTTCTGAGCGAAATAAAGAAATCACTGTTTTTGGAAATGCTGCCTCAATCTCAGTATATAACAATTATCTTCATTTATACCCTGCCTTTCTCCTCAGTGGGGACCCAAAGCAGCTTACATCATTCTCCTCTCCACCCTTTTCTCCTCACAACACCACTTTGAGATAGGTGAAACTGAGAACATGTGACTGGCACACGGTCACCCAGCAAGCTTCTGAGCCAGAGTGGGGATTTGAACCTTAATTTTCAATATTCTTGTCCAGCAGTCTAACCACCACACCCACCTCCCACTGTCAGCTCTTTCTTCTCACCACCGCTCCTTTGGGCAGCAGGATTTTTTTTTAAAAAATCACTGGCATCACGCATGACATGATGGCACTTTTGGAAGTAACGTCATATCACATTGCTCTAGGAATCACTGAAAACTCTGGTTTTACCATAGAGTTTCTACTGAGGCCTAGAGTGACATGACATCACTTCCAGTTTTCCTCAGAAGTGACATCACACTGCATGTGACACTGGTGCCTTTCCAGAGACCCTGCCTAAAGAGCTTACAAAGTAAAATAAAAACATGAAAGCTGTTGGCAATTAACGAACTATTAAAAACCCACTATTAAAGACCCAGACAGGACATAAAAGCAGGATAAAATATTGAACAGCTTATTTATTTATTTATTTATTTATCTGATTTATACTCCATGCCAAAGCAGGCTCAGGGTGGCTTAAGGCCACATTAGATGATACTGTGTCCTTGATTCTGCCAAGGAGACTAGGCACCATTTTAAAGCCTGTTGTTTTTTTCTTTTAAAATTGGTATGTGGGCCTAATCCTGCCAGGGACCATGGCACAGGAGGATGGGGTCTCCTGTCCACCCCCATGCTGTTTTCAAACAGCTGGGGGTGTGGTATCTTCTAGTATGGCACTGAGAACGAATGTCACAAAACAGTTCTCAGGCTACAAGCAGACTACAAAAACAATGTTGAAAAGACCAACCACTTAATTTAAAGCCTGGGTAAAATGAAACATGTTGGCCTAGCACCTAAAAAGCTAGTACAGTAGGTGACAGGTGAGCTTCAGGGGGAAGGGCTTTCCACACCTGAGGGGCTTGTGAGGAAGGTCCTAGCTGGTAGGCTGTGTAGTATGGGAGAAAGTGGTCTTTCAGGGTCCTACAATGAGGAGGAACTAAATATTTTCAGTATCTGCTGATGTAGTACCATGTTTGGGTGGAATTTAGTATCCAATATCCAAGAAGACCCAAGAACATACCTTTCAAATTTCCAGTGCTGAAACCTGCAGAAATCAGTTTTTCAAAGTTATATGAACAACAGGCAAAATCTCAGAAGCCACAGAATAGACCATGCCAGAAGTGTTCTATTTAGCAAACTTTTCCTCCTCTGTGGCTAGCGGTAAAATACATTATGTAATTAAAAAAATCAATTGTGCCCCAAAGGCTAAGTTTCTGAATTTGTATAACAACCAAAATTTGGATTTTCTTGGCATTAAGTTTGGGATTTAGCTGTGGTTTGGTGGAAAATAATTTGCTTTCACTTAAAGTACATACAGCCCTGTTACATTCCTCTGTAAGTATGGGGCACACTCTATGAACACTCCCTGTCCAAAAACTCAAACACCTTTAATCAGAGGTCGATTAGGGGGGGATCGCGGGGGATCGCAATTCCCCCGGGTGAGGTGCGGGGGGCGGGGCACATGACGAAGCCCCGCCCCCTGCTTCCGGCCGCCCCGCTTCCAGCCCTCATTCAGCCAGGAGGAGGCAGGAGAAGATGGAGGGTAAATTGCTTCCTCCCCTCCTCTCCCCACCCCTGTCTGCCTGGGGCCAGGGAGGGCCTTGGCGGGGCTTCCTCGCACTCCCGCTGGCCTTGCAGCTCCACTGCCGGGCCCCTGATGTCAGGGGGTGTGGCATATGCTAATGAGTTATGCTAATAAGTTCTCCTAGCTCTTTTTCTACGAAACGACCCCTGCCTTTAATGAGAATATAGTGTCTCTGCTGACTGGTTACTGGGAGCACAATGGGTCCCTCAGGTGGCTAGCTCTCACTAAAATGGTGATGTTATTATTCCTGATCCTCCCCAGCTGCTCCAGTCAATGGCTTCCTTACACTAAGAATCTCTCTGTTTTTTGTTCCTGAGGCAGCTTTGTGACTTTGAGGTGCCCTCCAACCTTTGTGTCCCATTGGCAGCAAGAGCTTGGGTTACAGTCGCCCGAGTGGGGATTCAGTTTCTGATTCTTAGGCCAAGAGGGAGAAAGCTTCATAAGACGAGGCATCAGTGCTATTTTTCGACATCTCAGCACAGTGATTGGAGAAGGGCTTTCAGCCTCTCCTGGGGCAGGGCATCTCTCATCTGAGCAGACCCCTCAAAAAGAATACTCAAGAAAGAGGAGCTCCAGGGAGCTCATGTAGTGTAGTGATTGAAGTGTCAGATTAGGATCTGGGAAACGCAAGTTTGAATCCCTACTCTGTCATGAAAGTTCACTAGGCAACATTGGGTCAGTCACTCTTCCTCAGCATAATGTGCCACGCAGGGTTGTTGTCGTGAGGATAAAAAGAAGGCGGGGAGAATTATGTTGTTAAGCCACTTTTGGTCCCCATTTTGGGTTGCCAGCCTCAGGCTGGGAAATACCTGGAGATTTGGGGAGTGCAGCCTAAGGAGAGTGGGGTTTGGGGAGGGGAGGGGAGGGACTTCAGTGGGGTATAATGCCATAGATACCTTTCAAAGTCGCCATTTTCTCCAGGTGAATGGATCTCTGTCACCTGGAGATCAGTTAGGCTTGCCAAGTCCCCCCAGGGGGCAGGGAAACCCCCGCCCCAGAGGCCCGTTCCCCGCCACTGGCGGATCGGGCCCCGGGAGGAACCCCACCCCAACGTGTGCGTCACCCGGAAGTGACGTGACCACGCCGGGCACGCTGGGGGCGGGGCCACGGTCATCCGAGGGAAAACTCTATGGAAAACTCTATGGCGCGCGCTCCAGACACCGGACAGGAGTCCCCCGCTCCGGAGGAATTTACGCTTGGCAACCCTAAGATCAGTTGTAATAGCGGGGGAACTCCAGCCATCACCTGGAGGTTGGCAACTCTAGCCCCATTGAGGAGAAAAGCTGGATATAAATGAAGTATCTAAATCGAGAAATACCTTTTCATGCCCTCACGGATGTTTGGGAATTAATAATGTGCATGCTTTAGAGGTCATGTGACAGGAAGAAGGAAGCTAGAACCTGCTCAGGGCCAGGTACACCTTCATCTCTAAAACGCCAAGCCAGATGTTTCTCACCCTAAGGAAGACAAGCCATCTACCAGTTATCACGCCAGAGGTGAAAATAAGACAAGGAGACAGTGGTATCTGTTTGCATTAGGACTTGCCAGCAAAATACTGAGGGGCAGCAGACTAGGAAGTTTGCCTATGATTTCCTGCTCATTTACACATCTCTCCAGTAAAGCTAGTTGTGGTGCAGACCTGTATGACCCCCTATATCCCATTTAGCCAGCTATTAGTGAGAAGGGAACAGGGAGTAGGGTATAGTTGCATAGCAACCTGGAAGTTGTCAACTCAGAAGGTATTTCTGGTTGCTAGGCAATCACTACTTCCTCAAACAAACAGAAGGATCATGGAAGGGTAAGGAGGGGGATCCAAGATTAGATATAAACTTGGAGAGTGATGCTCCTTTTCACTGCACTCTGTGGCTAATCCTAGTTATGGTCCATGGCAGGGTATGATGTCATTAATCCATCATGAACATAGAACTGTGAGAACAAAGCCAGCAGTGGGCTTGGGCCTTAATAAACAGTGCTGAGTGAGGATCCTTGGCACACAACGCAGTTTTGTCTTGAGCTAGATATGGAAGTTGATTCACTCATTACAGTTTTTTTCTACGTGATGAAAGAGGAATGGGCTGGATACGGCAACCTCCCTAACCCGTTTCCCAATTCTGCCATACAATCAAGATGGCTCACATCATGAGCTAAAAATGGGGAAATATGCAACACAGCTGTAACATCTGAACCATAATCATTACGCTTCCTACAGAATCCAGGGGAGGGGCTGTGGCTCAGAAGTAGAACATCTGCTTGGCAGGCCGAAAGTCCCAGGTTCAATATCCAGCATCTCCACTTAAAAAGAAGAGGTGGTAGGTAATGTGAAAGGCCACTTCCTGAGACACTGGAGAGCCACTGCTAGTCTGCGTAGACGACACTGACCTTTTATTTAAAAATATTTCTTTTAAAAAGTGAGATACAAAAAGGAAAAAGGGTAAGAGAAAGTGGTGAGTTCATCAAAAGTTATCAAATATCATGAATAGTTGCATACAACAAGTAGAATCAACGGTATTAATGAAAATATACGTTGTGGCTAATAGCCACTCATGAACTTCTGTTCCATATGTGTATCCAATCCCCTCTTGAAGTTGTCTGTTTTTGTAGCTGCCACCACTTCCAGTGACAATGAATCCCACATGTTAATTACTCTTTGGGTGAAGAAGTACTTCCTTTTCTCTGTTCTAAGCATACAGCTCATTAATTTCATTGAGTGAACCCGAGTTCTTGCATTGTGAGAAAGGGAGAAAAGTACTTTTTCTATCCCATGCATAAAATTGTAAACCTCTGTCATGTCACCCCTCAGTCGTCGTTTCTCCAAGCTAAAGAGTCCTAATCTCTTTAACCTTCCTTCACAGGGAAAGTGTTCCATCCCCTTGATCATTTTAGTTGCCCTTTTTTGCACTTTTCCCAATGCTATAATATCTTTTGTGAGGTACAGTGTCCAAAACTCTACACAGTATGGGGAGGGGATGAATCGGATGCTGATTCTACGCCTGACATCAAAGAAGTGTTCTTCACCCCAATGCTGATTAACACATGGAATTTCCTGTTAGTCGAAGTGGTGGGTGCTACAAGCTTCCTTTTATCTGTTCTAAGCATACAGCTCATTAATTTCATTGAGTGAACCCGAGTTCTTGCATTGTGAGAAAGGGAGAAAAGTACTTTTTCTATCCCATGCATAAAATTGTAAACCTCTGTCATGTCACCCCTCAGTCGTCGTTTCTCCAAGCTAAAGAGTCCTAATCTCTTTAACCTTCCTTCACAGGGAAAGTGTTCCATCCCCTTGATCATTTTAGTTGCCCTTTTTTGCACTTTTCCCAATGCTATAATATCTTTTGTGAGGTACAGTGTCCAAAACTCTACACAGTATGGGGAAGGGATGAATCGGATGCTGATTCTACGCCTGACATCAAAGAAGTGCTGGACTTGCCAATGCAGATGACATGGCTCGGTTTCCTGTTAGTCTCTGATGTTCAACCAACCCGGCAACACACTGTACAGCAGGGGTGTCAAACATGCGGCCTGGGGGCCAGATCAGGCCCTCAGAGGGCTTCTGTTAGGCCCACAGTGGAACTGGCTGTCTTCTGCTTCTTCCAGTTCTGCTGCTGCTGCGTCATTGTAGGTTTGCAGCTTACAAATACACACCTGAACAGTATACTCAAGATTGCAACAACACAGACATTTTGATGCAATAATTCAGAGCAAGAGGTGTCAGTTATCAGACACTGTTAAATAAACAAAATATTGCAAGAGTGCTAAAATTTTAAGCATGTGTTTATTTTAAGTAAAAAAAAAACCTTTGTGTTTGTGTCCTTTATAAAGTTTATATCTCCACTCCCTGGCATTACATTTTATGGTACACATGGCTCGGCCCAACAAGGCCTCATTTGTGTCAGATCCGGCCCTCATAACAAATGAGTTCTTAATTGCAAAGACTCATAAGTAGAGCCAATCAGATGGGGAGGGCCATTTGGCCTGGGCCTGAAGCTCAAAAGGGGCCTCAGATTTAGACACTTGTTAATTTGGGGGCATTTGACAAGTTATGCAACCTGTTTTTATTCACCTCCTACGCTGACATATTTTGCTTTTCAGTATGGTTAGTGGACTCAAAAGCTGGAAGTGGCCTGGGCCTCTCTGGACCTCTGAGCTCTCCCACTGCAGACCTCTTGTCCCTGCTGGTGTTGCCTTCTGCCTTCCATTTGGGCAGCGGGGTGTGTGTGTATGTGTGTGTGTGTGTGTGTAGAAAATGGGTAATTCACTGTTGCCAGATACCTTGACATCACTTCCAGTCATCCCAGAACTGACATCATTGAGGCAGGCATTTGCTCCAAACTCTATAGTTAAACTACAGAATTTAGGGCAAATGCTAGAGCATCACCAGCCATGTCACTGGCAAGCCCCCCCCCTCCACCTGCTGGGCAAGTCTCCGAGGTCCTGGCTGGCAATGCATCTGTATTGAAACTGACCCATAAGCAAGAAACATGGAGGAAGGGGAATGAGCAAGGGCCCCCACACTGGAGCAGCTAGCAAGCAGAAGTCTAGCTCCCATGTTTAGAAGAAGAAAAAATTGGATTTATACCCTGCCCTTCACTACCTGAAGGAGTCTCAGAGTGGTTTACAATCTCCTTTCCCTTCTCCTCCCCACAACAAAAACCCTGTGAGACAGGTGGGGCTGAGAGAGCTCTTTCGAGGACTGCTCATGAGAGAACAGCTTTGAGAGAAGCTGTGACTCACCCAAGGCCACACCCAGCAGCTAGCTGCTTGTGGAGAAGTGGGGAATCAAACCCCAGATTAGAGTCTCTAATCTCCCAGATTAGAGTCTGTGCTCCTAGCCACTACACCAAACTGGCTCTCTTTAGACACAATGAAGTGTTAAAACTCAAGGGGCTCATTCCTTAAAGGAGAAGTGCAGAGGTCCCTCTCTGTCTCAGACCATGTCCTTGGAAATTCTCTGATTTCTGTATCACTGGATGAAAACTAGCATGCAGAATAGGGGAGTACTGACCAATCCAAACTCAAAATTATATATTGAAAGGGGGAAAGAGGAAGCTGTTAGGCCCTGGAAATCCACAACTTTGTTAAAGGAACACAGGAGTCTCAAAACTATTCAGCCTGGCCCCAGCCTTCCTGCCCAGAACAGCTCTTATGGAGGGGGTGACATATCCAAGAAAGCATGATCAGAGTTCATCTCCATCTTAGTGCTGTTCTGTTAATGGAAGGATCATTGCACAACTGGTCACCAATTCTCATGCCACGATCTGTACACAACAATAAGTGCTAACCATTCACGGCAACTATCATTGTATTGGGATGGGCCATGGCAAAGTGGTGGGACATCTGCTTCACAAGATGCAGAAGGTCCCAGGTTTGATTCCCCGGCATCTCTAGTGGAAATAATCAGGTAGGAGGTGATGGGGAAAACATCCACTTGAAACCCCGGAAAGCTGCTGCTGCCAGTCGGACTAGACAAAACTGATCTTGATGGACTAATGTTTTGATTCAGTATAAGGCAGCTTCATGTGTTCATAAGTGCCTTGGTCCATCATTCAGAGCTGTGCAAGAGCATTAACCCAAAGGTAGACCACGGTTGTAGTCCTGGCACTATGCCTTGTGCAAGTGAATATACCTGTTTGCATTCAATGGTATTTTCTTTGTGCGGCAAGTAAAAGGTAAAGATAAAGGTTTCCCTTGCTTGAAAGCTAGGGGGCGGTGCTCATCTCCATTTCCAAGCTGAAGAGCCAGCGGTGTCCGAAGACTTCGCCATGGTCATGTGGCCAGCATGACTAAACGCTGAGGCGCACGGAACACTGTTACCTTCCCACCGAAGCGGTACCTATTTATCTACTTGCAATTTCTTGCTTTCGAACTGCTAGGTTGGCAGGAGCTGGGGCCAGAGATGGGAGCTTGCTCCATCACCTGGCACTAGGGTCTCGAACTGCCGAACTACAGACCTTCTGGTCTGCAGCTCAGCGTATTAACCTCTGAGCCACCATGGCCCTTTGTGCAGCAAGAGTCTGTTGCAAATTTTAACAGACGTGTTCTAACGTAAGGGCCATTGTGCTTGCGGAAATGGACCGCACAATACACAGCGCTGTGATGTATCCAAGAGCCTTTAATTTTCACAGAGCAGCCTCGCTTGCCACTGACCAGCTCTGAGATGCTGGATCAGCCAGCAGGGAGGCGAGAAAGTCACCCACCACCACCACCACCATCCCTAGCAGCAGAAGCTTCACTCCCGACCTTGCAGGGAGGCTCACGTTACCCATTCTCCAGTGACATTAATAATGCAAGCAGGGCCGTGTCGTGCTCAATAGCTTGCTGCTAATTTGCTGTTCTATCCTTTTGTGCGCTGGCCGAGCAGGACTTTAATGGATGTAATGATGAGAGGAGGAAATCTGAGAGCCGGATCCCGGCTCGGCCGTGTCGCCAGCTGCGTGGCTCAGGCGTGGGGCACGCCACCCCCTCCGCATTGCCAATGGGGCGAGCCTTAGGTTTCCACAGGATCAGGGAAATTTGACAACACACACTGCCCCCCCCCCTTCTCACACCCCCTGGTATCGCTTGTCCCAAGGGCACCCTCCGCTCCTCCCACCTGAGTCTTCTTGCTAGCAGAAAGAGGTCCAGATGGGAAGCTGGCATTTGCATCTGGAGGGACTCGGGAGAGGTTAAGCTTTGGGAATACTTTGCAGTCTTTTGGAGCAAGTGGTGGAACCAGAGTTTAGTCCAGATCTTGTGTGTCTCAGGATTCAGACCCGAAACAAAGCACTGAGTAGACAAACAGGATCAATTACATTTTTTAATTTCTGCCTGCCTCCGAGGAGTACAGGGCAACATATAGGGTTCTCCTCTCTCCCATTTTTATCCCTGCAATCATTTTGTCAGATAGGTTTGGCTAAGAGAGAATGGGAGGCCCAAGGCCACCCAGTGATCTTCCTGGCTGGGAGAGGGTTTGAACCCAAATTGCCTCACCCCTAGTCTGGAGACACTAATCTCAATCTAGTGCATTTTTGCCCCATCCTTCCTTCAGGAACTCTGTACAGCATATGTGGTTCTGCTCTTCCCTCATTTTATTATCCTCACAACAATCTTGTGAGGTAGGTCAGAGCGCCGTGTTGGGGATCATTGTTCCAGAATTCATGTGTGCATCACTGACCTCCCTGTGAAGGATCCAACCTTGGAACCAGCCTTTAGTTACCACTGGTAGGAGGATGGTATGCCCACCACAGGTGCATATACATGGAGGAGCAAGCCCTGTCCTCCCCAACCCACTCCAGCTGAGCACATTCAGCATGACTTCTGAAAGAGAATATTCATAAGCAAACAATATACACATGGGCTGTGTACCACAAATCCTGATCACGTGTACACATGGTATCTTTCAGAAGATATACCGAATGCTTGGAAGGAGAAGAATGGCAAAGCAGGCATGAGTGAATGGGACCTTGCTTCTTTCCCCCATCAACATATCCATGGTACATAAACTCTCCATTCTGGCATCACGTTTACTGTGAGACCTTGGGCCAGTCACTGTCTCTGAGCCTGGTCTACCACACAGGGATGTTGTGAGCATGAAATGGTGAAGGAAGAACCATGTATGCCATCCTGTTCTTCTTGGTGGGATAAAAATGCACTGGATAAAAGAAGAGGAGAAGGAAGAGGAGATTGGATTTATACTCTGCCCTTCACTCGGAGTCTCAGAGCGGCTCACAATCTCCTTCCCCTCCCCACATCAGACACCCTGTGAGGTAGGTGGGGCTGAGAGAGCTCTTTTGAGGACTGCTCTTGAGAGAACAGCTCTGAGAGAACTTGTGACTGACCCAAGGTCACACCAGCAGCTGCATGTGGAGGAGTGGGGAATCAAACCTTGTTTTCCCAGATTAGAGATCACTCTCTTAACCACTACACCAAAAAGGAAGGAAGGAAGGAAGGAAGGAAGGAAGGAAGATGAAGTCATTGGCTTCATTGGGGAATCAATGTTATAATCCAAGCTAAGGATATTTACTTAAAAGTAAGTGCTTCTGA
>NW_015175397.1:84620-112226 GCF_001447785.1 Gekko japonicus | reverse complement strand
AATGCCTTAAAAGGGACGAGGTAGGTAGAAACAGTTGGGAAGACTGGAATAATCCCATCAAGTACTTATATAGCACTTTTAGGGTGTCCACACACATTTCTTTAAACCCATTTTATATATTCTGCACAACCATCTGCTTACGCTTTTCTTGGATGGCATCACATCAGGCTGCAGGGGAGCAATTGCTCATCTGAACACTCTCCCTTAGAGAGAAAAAAAGTCAAGAGACTCAGCCTAACCTTTTCCCTGATATGCTATTCTTCTCTGCCTGGAGAATTTCCCCACCCTCCCCCAGTGTGTGTTTTTTTAAGCTGCGGGACAAATAGACAAGATCCCTATGCAACTTGTAACCTGCAGATGGGGGAAAAGCAGCTTGGGGAAGGGGACCTTGACCTTCAAAAAAATAATAATGGAGGAGGAGGAGGTTAAGCCATCTCTCTCCACATGCCATATGCAGCCTGCTTTGGGTTGGTAGTGGAAAGTGCCATCAAGCTGCAGGCAACTTATGGTGCCCCGTAGGGTTTTCAAGTCAAGAACAGAAGTAGTTTCCCACTACCTGTCTCTGTCCAGAAACTCTGGTCTTCTTTGGTGGTCTCTCAACCAAGTACAAACCAGGGCTGGCCCTGCTTAGCTTCCGACATCTGATGAAGATGAAGAAGAGGAAGAGATTGGATTTATACCCCGCCCTCCACTACCTGAAGGAGTCTCAGAGCAGTTTACAATCCCTTTCCCTCCCCACAACAGACACCCTGTGAGGTAGGTGGGGCTGAGAGAGCCCTAAAAGAACTTATGACTGACCCAATGTCACACCAGCAGCTGCATATGGAATCAAACCCAGTTCTCCCAGGTTAGAGTCCACACTCCTAACCACTAACTGGCTCTCAAGATCAGGATAACCTGGGCCATCCAAGCCAAGGCTACTTTGGGTTAAATCCTTACAACAGTGGAGAAAAGAGCCACCACATTGTGCGTTGGTTTGTGCAAGTACTGCAGCCTCATGACAGCACTCTTCATTACACTAACTGAGAGTTCACTGCCCAGATCCCAAACATGCAAAAATCTCTCGCTGACCTTTGCCATTTGGCAGAGGGAATCTCATCAGCTCTTTCATACCGAACAGGTGAGCGCAAAATTTTGCCAATGGCAAGACAAAACATGTATTCATGGACAGAGCAGCCATTAACTGGATCCGGTCAGGCCCTTACGGACTGTGGTGACCTTTGCACCTGGTGCTACTGAATCAGAAAGCTGATTGTCCTAGGAAGAACAATTCACTCCGACCCTTTGCCCCAGATGAACACAGTGTTCGACTGGTTCCTATTAAGCCAGAAGGCAAAAAAGAGATATTGTCTTAATCACATCATTTCCAGGAAGATTTGAAGACATTCCCTAGCAGGCAGCAGAAATGAGAAGTTTTGTCAAGCCCCCACCGGGCAGCAATCCCTGTCTTTTGGAGTAGGGAAGGTGGGAATAGGTCAGTCTAGGGCTGGCCCGTAGCTAACATGGGGGCCACGAGGCCTGGCCCCCTAGTCTTTCTTCTGGGCCCCCACCTTCCCGGGCTGCCCCCAAAGTGCCCCAACATGCCACCTGCATTGTGCTGATTTAATTAGCTGGCGGCACCCTGAGGCCCCCTCCCAAAAAAATCCCTAGCTACGGGGCTAGTCTAGGGGTGTCCATTTGGACATTCCTGACCCAAAATTTCCTGCTTTCTTTCAGGTCAGGAAAATCTAAAACCAAACGCTCCGGGAATTTCAGCATTCCTGGCATTCGTCACCCCGAATTTTCAGAAGGGTTCCAGCTTTTGTGTTCCACTATCGTCAATGGGCAGTAGACCTGGCATCCATAGTCTGCTGTTTTTGCCATGAAGTCACAGCTGACCTATGACGTCCCAGTGGGGTTTTCAAGGCAAGAGACGTTCAGAGGTGGTTTGCCATTGCCTGGTTCTGCATCATGACCCTGGTATGCCTTGGTGGTCTCCCATCCAAATACTAGCCAGGGCTGACCCTGCTTAGCTCCTGAGATCTGATGAAATTAGGCTAGCCTGGGCTATCCAGATCAGGGCAATGAACTCTGCCAAGTCTACCATCTACTTAAAACAGAGGCAGTAGACCTATCACCCAGAGCCCAGATGCCAGGCCCACTGATATCCCGGAACCTGAAAAATTCCCTGAAACAATATCAATACGCCCACCGCTTCATAAACCTGGTAATCGTGCCCTTTCTGAAATGCTGAAACGAAATTAAAATGAAAGCTTTTGAAGTGCACACCCGTAGCGCAGTCTCAAGTATGCCTATCATTATATACCTACATCCGTCATTATGTCTGAAAAAGCCCTGTGCATTATTGCACATCATCACATGGGAATATTCACAGAAGTGTTTTTTGCTGGGTGTACATTCTTCCCAACTGGCAACAGGTCCTCCAAAATAAGCTGTTATGTGATGCGTACCAACAACAGTACACAAGGCTAACTTCACAGCATAGTCTTCATGTGAATTTTGGTCCAAAGAGGCTTTGTACTTGACTGGTTCTGTTCAACTGGGCCTAAAAGGCCTTGCAATAACAAGGAGATACTGATCACAGCTGTCCCTGATCCCGCTGGATGAAGAGTTCTGCAAAAACCATCTCACATGATTCTACCTTATTTATTTATTTATTACATTACATTTCTATACCACCCTCCCCGCGAGCAGGCTCAGGGCGGTGTACAATCGAGTCATATAGAATACATTAAAACAATCTAAAAGTAGCAATCATAGCCTAATATTTGCATGGCGCCACTGGTACAAGATTTATTTACTGACATGGGGGAGAGGGTAGAAAGTGGTTAATGAGTTGGATTGATGTTAAAAGCGTTAAAAATCATTGAAAACCATTGCTACTCAGACTATCAGTCTATCAAGGTCAGTATTGTCTACTCCAACTGGCAGCGGCTCTTTGGGGTCTCAGGCAGAGGTCTCTCCCATCACCTCCTACCTGAACTTTCCAACTGGAGATGCCCACAGCTGAATCTGGGATCTTCTACATGCAAAGCAGATGCTCTACCACTGGGTCATGGCCACGTCCAGGGCTTTTTTTCTGGGGGAACGCACTGAAAGAGAGTTCCAGAACCTCTGCGACAAAATTCTTTTAGAAATGTTTAACAGTTCATGAGTTTTCATGAGATTGGAGCACATCCAGCCTGTGCTGGGGACACTGCACTGGCTGCCAATAGCATACCGAATTCACTTCAAGGTGCCGGTACTTACCTATAAAGCCCTACAAGGCCAGGATCCGACATATCTGAGGGACTGCCTTTCCCCATACATACCCCAGAGAGCACTGTGGTCGGGGTCTCAGAACCGTTTGACCCTCCCTGGTCCTAAGGAAGCCAGGCTCACTATCACCAGGGCCAGAGCCTACTCAGTGGCGGCTCCATACTGGTGGAATGAGCTCCCGGAGGAGATCAGGGTCCTGTGGGACCTTTCAAAGTTCCGCAGGGCCTGCAAGACGGAGCTCTTCTACCAGGCCTTCAACTAGGGGCCGCCCCCACTATCACCACAAACTCTCGGCTTTGATGGCTGGCTTGTGCAAAGAACATCGAGAAACTGGAAAACTTACAAGTACGCCGCCCGTATAATCAGCAAAACATCGACAGCACTTATTATTACTATTACTGATATTAAATTGCTCTACGAGGATTTTATTGAATTTTAATTGCTATTTATGTATTTGTAAAATGTTTTAATGAATGTAAGCCACCCTGAGCCTACGAATGCGGGAAGGGCGGGGTACATGTTGAAAAATAAATAAATAAAAACGTCATTTCCCGCTTGAGAGTTCTGGCACCTCTTTTTCAACAAACAAAAAACAAAAAGCCCTGGCCATGTCACAAGGAGGGTAACAATGTCACCCAGGGCTATTTTTGGGCAGGAACGCACAGGAACGGAGTTCCGGCTGGCTTCAGAGTTGGCCACACCCACTACAGCCAAAACCTCTGCGTGTGTGGCTACAGAGGGGAAGACCTGAAGAGCGACCCCCCGGCGACTCCGAGGCGGGGGGGTGGGGGGCCCTGGAAGGATCGGGGACGCATTTAAATGCCTCCCCATGCCTTCTCCGGCCTGTCCAAGGGCTGGCTTGCCCGGGCTCCCTGCAGCCGTGGGGCACCTGGGTAAGCCAAGGGAAGGAAGTTTAAACTGTCTTCCCTTCCAGGGGGGGCTTGCCAGGGCTCCCCACAGCCATGGGACGCCAGGGCAAGCCAAGGGAAGGCATGGGGTGTGGCCTGATATGCTAATGAGCTGTGCTGTCAGGGGTGTGGCCTAATATGCTAATGAGTCTCTGCTGTTGGGTGTGGCCTATTATGCTAATGAGTTCCTGCTGGGCTTCTTCTACAAAAAAAGCCCTGATGTCCCCTATAAAAGGTATCGCCCTTGGAAGCAACATGACAATTTCTGTCTACTTGCTTCTGAAGCAGTCGTGGCCATTCAAGAGTGCCACAAAGTACTAGCCAGAGGAAGTCCTCACTCTCCGAGATTGGGATGGTTTTGCCTCTAATCTGTTGGACAGAGGAACAGGCACCACAGCAGTATAGGAGAGACAGGACAAGATGGAGACCTGACTCAGTGCCATAGTTTGGTCCGTGGCATCCAGGAGTGCTACAAAACCCTGCTGCTGATGCCACTTGTTCCAACAGCTTTCAAAAGACCCATTGCTTTTTAACCCCCATCTGGTTTGGATAGGATCCCAAAGACTACCTCTCTCATTATGCAAGCTAACTTGAACTAGGAAATTACTGGAAGAGTTCCCACTCTCCAAGTATTTTCTCAGGCATGCATTTTGACTGGTAGGATAGAGCAGACAGCATGCCTAATATACATGCATGGCAAACTCATATGGCTAACAAATAAGACGAAACCCAAGTAAAATGTTGGCCTTGCACCCGAGTTTGAAACCCAGCTCTTCCAGGAAAGTAACAATGGGCAACATGCATCCATTCAGCCTGTAGACTGACCAGATGTGTGTATAAAGTGCTGTCAAGTCACAGCTGACTTACGGCAACCCCAGCAAGGGGCTTTCAAGACAAGTGAGAGAAGCAGAGGTGGCTTGCCATTGCCTTCCTCTGCAGAGTCTTCCCTGGTGGCCTCCCTTCCAAGTACTGACCCTGCTTAGCTTCCAAGATCTGACAGGATTGGGCTACACCATGCCACTATCCCTCCCACTGACCCAGGTGTACCTGCTAGAATTCGCCGTCTTGTGCCATTGTGAGTCCTTTCATCCACAATGGGAAAAATGAAAGGGAATGAAAACAAGGTATGAAAATATCACACCTTGCCCTGCTGTGTAGGAATGAAGATGGAAATTAAATAGGGACTGGGCGGCTCTAGTTTAAAGGAAAAGATAGCCAAGAGCAGTGCATTGGCCTACAAATCTAGATCACTCATTGCAAATGTCTGGGGGGAAAGGAAATGTCTGCACCAGAGTGCTTTTATGCCTTTGGAGTTCTTCACAAATATTCAAAGTTTTGAGTAGGAAAACCAGAAATTTCAGCAAACATTGATATGAGATGTTTAAAGTTCAAGATTCAAATTTGTACTTTTACAGTGTGAAAGTTTACCTCAGAACATGAAACGTGAGGACTTCAGACTTGTTGGCACCCCTTGGGCCTTCTGGCGGGCATCAAACACGAAGTCTCGTGAGAGAGCTGTCAACTCTCAAATAATATCAAGTGCTAAATACCATTCAAAATGTCAACTACTGAAATCAAATATCAGATATATCTGTGGGTCTCTGGCAAATAACCAAGTATTCTGGGAACACATGGGGGATAGTTGACATTAAAAACCACAAAGGAGAATTCTGAAACAGCTGGTTTTGTTTTGGCTGCACTATAATCCCAAGAAGAAAAGAGCAGTGACTCACAAAAGCTCATACCCTGCCACAAATTTTGATAGTCTTTAAGGTGCTACTGGACTCTTGTTCTTTTCTACTGCTACAATCCCAAAGTTTCCTTGTAAGGGAGTGGTTCTCAGGCTTTTTGCGGTGAGACCCACTTCTACATTTACACTACCTTTCAGACCCACCACTGTGCTGCCTCAGGCTGAGGCTGGTTTTGGGCCCAGCTGCCGCCCACTGGCAAAGATCCAAGAAGCAATGGGCATGGACTATACCTACTGCCTCCCAAATCTCTGCCACCTAGCCTCACCGTCCAGCAATAACATAAGCTACACCTGGCCACCAGCAATGCAGTCTGGGAAGCAATGGGCATTAGACTGCACCCATCACTTCCCACACTGCTGGTGGCTGGGAGTGAGCTGAGCCCTGGGAGTGAATGAGGCCACCTGGCAAAGGAAGGCGAAGGAGTATGGCCGCTCTGTTCTAACTTCTCCTTTTCTAGCAGCTGGGAAGGGGGGGGGAGGCTCACAGGCTCTTCTCATCATAGCTCAGGTGTCTGAGCCCTGAGACCCCCTGAGCACTGAGTCATGGCCCACCTTTTGGGTCATAAGAAACAGTTTTGAGAACCACCGTTGTAAGGGAAGCACGAGCCAGTGTGGTATCGTGGAAACTGAGGCGTCAAATCCTCACTTAGTGATAAAACTCACTGGGTAACTGTGGGTGAAAAGTACGCAAACGGAGAGTGATTTCAGCAAAGCGTACTTTATTCTATCCGGAACAAGACAACTTTGGCCGGCTCACAGGTTGGCTTATATCCCCCGAGAAACCGCCACCCAAAACACACCCCTACTTCCCTATAGGTTATTTACAGTGGCGGAGAGTCCCATAGGCTCTCGGCCGGGAACCTAGCCCCCAATTGGAGCGGGCTAGGATCCACATAGTCCATTGTCTCTTGGAGCGAAGCTCGACGTTTGTCTCTGGACTTGTCTGGACTTGTCTGGACTGGATACATTACAGTGGGCTAGGGTTGTCAAGTGCCTGCTGGGAGCAGGGGAACTCCTTTCCCCGGGACTGTCACCCGCCTACTGTTACCATCGATCTCCAGGCAATCAAGATCAGTTCCACTGGAGAACATGGCTGCTTTGGAGGGTGGACTATATGGCATGATACCCTCCTCAGGTCCCCCCCCCCAATTCCACCTCCAAAATCTCCAGGTATTTCCCAACCCAGAGGGGGCAACCCTACCTTCCGCCCGCCCCCCACACATTGTCCTCCCTTGCTCTAGTGAGCGGCAGGAGAAAAATGGGGGCGGGTGGGAAGGAAACATTGTTAATGCTTTGATATCACTTCTGGGTGAAGAGCTGGAACTATTGTCACTGCCACACATACCCCATAACACTCTAGGAGCTGACACAACCTCTGTGGCTTATACCATAGATATTGGGAGGGGCATTCCAAGAGCACTGCGAGAGGGCAGTGATGTTACTTCCAAACCTTCACCCGGAAGTGACATCCAAACATCAGCAGGTGCTTTTCTCTCCGAGGCTCCGCCCCCAGTCAGCTCCCAGGGAGCATGGGCACAGGCCTGGAAACCCTACTATGAGCCAGTCATACACAGAGGCCTCCCATTTACCCACCCCAGTTCCCAAGTACATGTCCCCGAGGAACTGTGGGGTGAGAGAAAGAAACGGCCTCCATGCAGTGAAGCTCTAGGAATTTCCTTTCATCTCCCCTAGAGACTAGTGGAGGCAGCCTAGCTTGTTGCCTTGAAGTGACATCACCCTCAAACTCTGGTCTCCCCAAGCATCACCTCCCAGATTTCCAAGCATTGCCAAGGCAGTGTTGGGAATCCTAGTCACTCTTTCTTTCTGTCTGTCTGTCAGTTCAGTTCAGTTAGCCTTTATTGGCATAAAAATACCTTAAAAGAGGATTACGGTAAAAGAAGAATATACATATAGAAGCATACATATAGAGCCAAGCATTTTACCGACTACATAATATTGCATAAAATAATTTGTTACGAAGTATTACTCATCTGATAGTTTTTCCTGGCATAGCTTTATCGCTGATTGTAAAAACATGGCTACGTTCATTGATATTTCCGGAACAGAGCCATTTAGAAGGCGGTGCACTTTTAAAGCATCAGGAAGGTTCATCATGTTGGCTAAAATAGGGTTTAACTATCTAGACCTATACAAGTCTGGATACCCTAGTCCTAAGCCATGTAGGGCTTTAAAGGACACAAAACTAACACCTTGAATTGGCCTCAGGAGCAGATTGGCAGCCCGTGTAATTGCTGTCGTATCAAGGTCACATGCTCCTAGTAACTGGTGGCAACAAACAGTCTAGCCACAGCATTCTACACGAGCTGCAGCTTCTGAACGCTCTTCAGGGGTCGACTCAAGTAGAGTCATTGCAATAGTCCCGTCTAGATGTAATGAAGGCATGGATCACTGTGGCTAGATCAGGCGGAACCAAAAATGGGCTGATGCACCAGTCCAACTCACCATAGCCACCTGGTTTTCTAAGGTGATTGCTGTGCCAATTAGCATTCCCAAACATTCCCCCATCTGGTGCCCAACAGTTCTTATTCTGTTTACCTTGTTTGTTGTCAAAACCCAGGGCCTTTTTTTTGTAGCAGGAACTCCTTTGCATGTTAGGCCACACACCCCTAATGTAGCCAATCCTAATGAGTTTCTGCTCTTGGGTGTGGCTTATTATGCTAATGAGTTCCTGCTGGGCGTGGCCAACTTGGAAGCCAGCCGGAACTCCGTTCCTGTGCGTTCCTGCCCAAAAATAGCCCTATGGGGCCATTCGGCCTACTATGAGGGGCATCTCAAAGTTCAGAGGGGAACAAGATTTGTTGGCTAAGCTGTATAGCCTTTGTCTGTCTCTCCTAAATCCAAGGTTACTGTGAGGATAAAATAGAGGAAATAACCATGTACTCTGCCCTGAGCTTCTTAGCTCTGGGAAGATATGATTGCCAAAGTCAGTTAAAGGGGCAAAGTTTCTATCTCCCAAGAAGAGGGGCGCCCCGCACCCTCCTGTCTGGCAGGTGTCATTCCATTTTTGAAATGAGAAAGTTGCCCCCAAAGACCTCTGGAGTAGCCTCTCTCATTTTCTAGATTTAGGGTTGACCTGCCAGATCCAGGCTTCCTGAGGAGAATGACATACAGACTATGTGTCCCCCAGCCTTCTTGTTCTTTGCCTGTGAACAGCCCAACTGCCTCCCTCCCCAGCATGGCCGTAGCTACTATAGACATATTGTCTGTTGGCATCTACTTTATTTACAGCCATTACTGGAGCTTACTTTGGAATAGAATCTAATTGCCTGGCAAATATCATCCATCTTGCTTGAGACCGAACATCTTGCTTTTGTATTTACCTCTACTGGAATTTGCCGTTCCAAAATATTGTTATATTTTGAGAGCAAGATGTTCAAAACATGCATATTTCAGACAAGCAAACATGAAAGCAAGTCTTCTGGACTGCCGTGGAAAATATGGGGGTGGGAGGAAGGGATTACTCTTCACGGAGGGGGATTTATGCACAAGCTAAGTATGCAGCAGATGAGCACTTTCAGATTTTGAGGACCCTCTGAAAACAAACAGATAACAACCACCAATATGTCCCTTTCTGGGGTTCCTGGATGTACTTTAGGGCCCGAATCTGGCCCTGATTCTAAAATCCTTTTGTAGGACATGCCCTCTAGCTCCACAGGAAAAAAATTCTCCTTCTTTGCCAGGTTACAAACACTTAGCCTAAACACAGATCCACAGATATTTCCAAGAATGGGCTGTAGAGACCTATGGGTCATCAGGGAAGAGAGTAACCACTAGGGTTACCAACTCTGGGTTGGGAAATTCCTAGTGATTTGGGTGGGGTATGGGGAGGGGAAGGACCTTAGAGGGGTATAATCCCCCCCCCCCGCAGCAGACATTTCCTTCAGGGGAACTGATCTCTATCATCTGGAGAGCAATTGTAATTCCAGATCTCCAGGCATCTCCTGGAGGCTGGCAACCCTAGACTCCACTGACATTGATGTGGTCTATGCAGCCAGGAATATCCAAAGGAAGTACATTTCTTTGTGAGCACAGGATAGCTTAGGGCACTTGAAGAGATGTTTGGGGGCACTGTAACCCTCGTGATCTATTGGTCTCTAGATTTGATTGCAAGTACGTTCCAACGCTGATTGCACAAGTACTCCGGATGTCGTGCCTGAACTACAGCAGGGCAAAATGTACCAAAAATTAATAGACCTTGCCGGTATCTGTCAAACCTTGGGAACGCTCTTGGATTTAGCCAAAGTTTTATCGCCCTCTAGTGTCTTGAAACAGGGAAGACAGCTTTTCTCACTTTAGTAAAGGTAAAGGTTCCCTTGCTGGAAAGCCAGTGGAGCCCGACTCTAGGGTTGCGGTGCTCATCTCCGTTTCAAAGCCGAAGAGCCAGCGCTGTCCGAAGACGTTTCCGTGGTCATGTGGCCGGCATGACTAAACACCAAGGTGCACGGAACGCTGTTACCTTCCCACCGAAGTGGTACCTATTTTGCAGCAGATGAGCACTTTCAGATTTTGAGGACCCTCTGAAAACAAACAGATAACAACCACCAATATGTCCCTTTCTGGGGTTCCTGGATGTACTTTAGGGCCCGAATCTGGCCCTGATTCTAAAATCCTTTTGTAGGACATGCCCTCTAGCTCCACAGGAAAAAAATTCTCCTTCTTTGCCAGGTTACAAACACTTAGCCTAAACACAGATCCACAGATATTTCCAAGAATGGGCTGTAGAGACCTATGGGTCATCAGGGAAGAGAGTAACCACTAGGGTTACCAACTCTGGGTTGGGAAATTCCTAGTGATTTGGGTGGGGTATGGGGAGGGGAAGGACCTTAGAGGGGTATAATCCCCCCCCCCCGCAGCAGACATTTCCTTCAGGGGAACTGATCTCTATCATCTGGAGAGCAATTGTAATTCCAGATCTCCAGGCATCTCCTGGAGGCTGGCAACCCTAGACTCCACTGACATTGATGTGGTCTATGCAGCCAGGAATATCCAAAGGAAGTACATTTCTTTGTGAGCACAGGATAGCTTAGGGCACTTGAAGAGATGTTTGGGGGCACTGTAACCCTCGTGATCTATTGGTCTCTAGATTTGATTGCAAGTACGTTCCAACGCTGATTGCACAAGTACTCTGGATGTCGTGCCTGAACTACAGCAGGGCAAAATGTACCAAAAATTAATAGACCTTGCCGGTATCTGTCAAACCTTGGGAAAGCTCTTGGATTTAGCCAAAGTTTTATCGCCCTCTAGTGTCTTGAAACAGGGAAGACAGCTTTTCTCACTTTAGTAAAGGTAAAGGTTCCCTTGCTGGAAAGCCAGTGGAGTCCGACTCTAGGGTTGCGGTGCTCATCTCCGTTTCAAAGCCGAAGAGCCAGCGCTGTCCGAAGACGTTTCCGTGGTCATGTGGCCGGCATGACTAAACACCAAGGAACTTGCAATTTCTTGCTTTCGAACTGCTAGGTTGGCAGGAGTTGGAACTAGAGACGGGAGCTCACTCCATCATGCAGCAACTCGGGTCTCAAACTGCTGAACTACTGACCTTCCACAGCCTGCAGTTCAGCGTCTTAACCACTTGAGCCACCACAGCTCCTTTTTCTCACTTTACACTCCATTATTTCTCTACTCCTGTGTCAGAATGAAAGGGGCGTCTTTGACTGAGCCGTCTTCTACTGATCCCTCACAGATAGAAGGGGAGTCAGGACACTGAGTTTCCACAGCCACCCCAGTTGGCTGTTGTAGTGTATGCTCCCAGGGGAAGGAAAGTATCAGAAAGAAGAATAAGTATGTTTTCCACAGTATACCCTCATAACTAGAGTTACCAACCATCAGGTGGGACCTGGAGATCTCCGGGAATTACAACTGATCTCCAGGTGACAGATCCATTCCCCTGGAGAAAATGGCGTTTTTGGAGGGTGGACTGTATGACATTATACCCTGTTAAGTTCCCTCTCCTCCCCAAATCCTGCCCATGAGTATTTATGAAATACATAAAATAAGGAAGATTCAGTGGATAGTCATGTTGGTCTGAAGCAATAGAACAAAGTTCTATTCTGGGTATAAAAAACTTTCGTGTTCATGCACACTTCATAGTGTGCATGCACACAAAACCTTATACCCAGAATTAAACTTTGTTGGTCTTAAAGGGGCCACTGGACTCAAATTTAATTATAAAATAAGGAAGAGACCCTTGAAATAAATAAGCTTGAAAGGTGTTCCACAATTTTGGGGCTGATGCAGAAAAGGCCCTGCTGCTGACAAAGGCCAATCTTTCCTCCACATAAAATGAGACGCACAATCAGGCTCACTGTCAGATCGCATGCAATAGGGAGGATCATCCTAAGAGTCTCTATCCAGCTCAGTACTGTCTGCTCTGACTAGACAGTGGCGCTCAGGCTGAGTTCCCATAGTCCAGTGGTGCCTCTCATCAGGGACACCAAAGATTTTATCTTGGAACCTTTTGTATGCGTGGAGTTATACCCTCCCCTCCATAGCCAGCAGGTAGTGTTGCACACGAGCAAAAAAAAAAGGCTGAGCTGTGATTCAGGAAGCTAACAGTTCAAATCTCCCTTCAGTCACAAACTAACTTGGGGCTTTTCTGTATGGTTTTTTCCAGCAGTACATAAATAATACATGTAACAGCAGATGGGGGGGCAGATAAAAGGTAGGTTGGTTGGTGCATGGGAAGGACAGAAAGAAGAAGGGAAAAGTCTGGATATGGGGGCTGCCAGGAGGGGTGAAAGGAAATACTGTGGGGATGGCAAAACAGGGCAAAGTGAGGTGCCTCCTGCAAGCCCTTGTGGTTCCCTACCATGCAACTGGGTCTGGTGGCCAACACTGTGCAAGTAATTGGAGAGGCTATGGAGGCGTTCAGAGAAGAGAAAGAAATAATAGTGGGGGTGAAATGAGATACCATCACAAGTCCTCGCGGGCTCCCTGTTTTGTACCTATTTTCTTATGATAACTATATTTTGCAAGAGTGCATTGATTTGGTAGTCGGTGCTGGTATTTATATGCCCTAGGGACTGTGTGTATTCTGCAAACACATAATTTAGCATCCTGAGAATCTCACCTTCCATTAAAAACATTACTTAATTGCTACTGTATTATTAAACTGTCTCTATTTAACCCTTCTGTGACATCCACCTAGCCATGAGGAATATTAATCTCAGACACACATCCTGACAGGTGGGTAGGACCTTCCTTTATCGCCTCTAAGAATTTCAGTTGCCTGCCAATGCATATTAAGCAAGCGCTGGAGCCCTGAAGGAAATTTTTGGAAGATTTCAAAACCCGGATCCATTTTTCAGCTGATTTCCCATTTGAATTCTTTTTTTTTACATCAAGATTTGATGATCAAATTTTGGAATGAAAATTGGATATCAAAATGAGATCATTTAAATAAACTTAAAATATTTTATTGATTTATTTTATTGTTTTAGTTTATATGCCACCCCTCCTCCACAAAGTGGGTCTCAGAGTGGTTCACAGTAGTATAAAAACAGAGGTAATAAATATAGTAAAAGTATAAAATATAGAGTGTAAAAAACAGGGTTTTTTAAATAGCATTTTTATTGAGTTTTATATATTTTTACATCCTGTATTACTTGTTAGTTGTATACAGTATCTTTCAACAACATCTAATAAACAAGAAGAGAAATGTTATCCATACGCACAATACTTGTTAATAAAACACAAAGTCTCTATATTTCTGAGGTAGTGCATATAATCGGGGTTGACAAGCAGTAAGATATTCAAAAAACACAAACCATTTTTCCAAAAAATTATTAACACCTTTCGGATTGTCAAAAGCTATTAATTGCATAGCGATTTTATCTGAAACGATCAAGTCCCACAGTTTAGATCTCCACTGTGACAGATTTGGTACCTTAAACAATTTCCAATTTAAAGCAATTAAGTTTTTTGCAGCCATTAGCATAGTAGAAATTAACTCTTCGTTCTGTTTAGACAGCTTCAGACCTGGCCAAAAATGTAACAAAAGAGATGCAGGTGTATTTGGAATCTCATAATTAGTTATTTTCTTTATTGCAGCAATGACCGTAATCCAAAACTTTTTAATTCGGGGACAATCCCACCAGCATGCAGCAATGACCGTAATCCAAAACTTTTTAATTCGGGGACAATCCTTGGATCCAGCATTAAGCCCCCAAAATACATTTAACTGGGAAGGCCTGACAGAAAAGCTCAGCCTTACAGGCCCTGCGGAACCTAGGGAGGTTTTGCAGGGCCTGGGTCTCATCTGAGAGGGTATTCAACCAGGACTGGGCTACAACTGAAAAACTCCCCATCCTGGTGGATGCCAAACGTGTGACGCAAGGGCCTGGCACCACCAGTAGGCTGCGAGATGATTATTGCAGCTGCCGAGGGGGGTTGTAAAGGGAGAGGCAGTCCCTCAGGTATGATGATCCCAGACAGTTTAGGGCTTTAAAGGTCAAAACCAGCACCTTGAATTTGACCCGGAAACCAATAGGCAGCCAATGCAGGCTGTATATGTGAAGACCAAGACGTTTCAGTAAGAAGCCTGGCGGTCGCGTTTTGGACAACCTGAAGTCTCCGAATTGCCTTCAAGGGCAGCCCTGCATACAGCAAATTGCAATAGTCTATTCTGGAGGTGACTGTGGCATGAATTATTGTGGCCAGGTCTGGTGAAGACAGATAGGGAGCCAGTTGACAGGTCTGGCGTAGGTAGAAAAAAAGCCTGCCCTGCAACTTTGGACACCTGCTTGTCCAAGGTAAGAGAGGCACCCAGCCAGACCCCCGGACTCTTCACAGAGTCCACCAATGAGAACTGGACCCCATCCAGAGCTGGAAGCTGCAATCCCCTCCCACAGGTCCAGTCTTACCCAACCACACGACTTCAGTATTGGATGGATTAAGTTTCAACTGGCTCTGCCTCAACCATTTAACCATGGCATCCAGGCACTGGGTCAGAGAAGAGAGCGCTGCCTCTGGTTGTTTATCCAACAGGAGGAAGAACTGGCTGTCATCAGCATACTGGTGGCAGCCAACCAGAAACCTCCTGATGAGCTCCACTAGAGGGCGCATGTAGATGTTAAACAACATCGGGGACAGGACCGATTCCTGGGGTACCCCACAGACCAAGGGCTGCCCAGAAGACCCCCTTCCCCTAAGAAATCCTCTGACTGCATCCGCGGAGAAAGGAGGCAAACTAAGGTAATGCCGTGCCACAAATCCTGAGGGAGGGCAAACGGTGGACCGAAATCGAGTGGTCCACCATAGCAAATGCTGCAGGGAGTTCCAACAGGATCAGAAGTGCTAAACCACCTTGACCCAACTGTAGCCAGAGGTCATCCAGAAGAGCAACAAGGACTGTCTCCATCCCAAAACCATCCCTGAAGCCGGACCGGAATGGATCACGTGCGGACGTCTCACCCAAAAAGACCTGAAGCTGTTCAATAACTGTTCTCTCAGTTACCTTTCTCAGGAATAGTAAATTTGACCCTAGGCAGTAATTGGCTAGTTCCTTTTTATCTAAGGAAGGCTTTCTCAGCAATGGTCTAACTGTAACCACCCTTAAGGAACTGGGATAGCAACCTTGGGAAAGAGCGAGAAATTCATGATCTCTCTCAGGGGGCCTCCTGTCACCTCCCGACTAGATTTAATCAGCCAAGAGGGGCAGGGAGCCAAAGAGCAAGCTGTTGCTCTCACAATATCCAGGGCCCCGTCCACTTCCAACATCACGAGCTGGCCAAACTGGTCCGGAAAATGACCAGACAGAGCCAATGTAGCCTCCGTATCACTAATTGCATTCCAGACTTCTGGTTTTGGCGATCTAATGGCGGACGCGTCTCTCGGGAGCTCCCGAGGACGCAATCCGTGAGCCAGCAGATGTGACTGGACGCACCCCCCTGGAGCCCTTGCGAGGGGCTCCTAGCCATGGGGCGCCGAGGATCACCTCTCTCCCAGCACCTTGCCGGTGGATTGAGGAGTTTCGATGCCCCAATGGTCTCGCCACTGTGTTCCAGTACTGGACTCAGAGACGCACACCGGGACAAGCGAGTGGAGGTTGAGCACTTTACATGCATGATGGCGAGATCTACTTGATCTACATTGAGAGTGAGTTTGGTGGAAACAAGTACCAGAGAAGTGGTTGAAAGTCTCCCCTAAAGTAAGTGAGGGGTGTGGGAACCCCCCCCCCGCAGAAATAAAAACGGATTTAAAGCATGCCTTTTAAAGGGGGGCGGAACTGAAAGCAAAATGGGACTATAGTAAGGAACTTACAAGAGAATTACAGGTGACTTGCAGACTTTAGAGACTTTTGGCAAACTTTTTAAATGTAAACAGCTTCAAAGATGTCGCTGAAGAAGACGGAAAAAGATAAGCATCCGAAACCTAAGCCTCCTTCAGGAAGTGCCAGCCCAGCGAGTGCAGTCACGCGACCAGATGCAACCATAGACTTCTCTAAGATGCTAACAGAAGCTTTGCGACCCCTGCTGGAGCAAATGACGACAATCAATCAAAACTTCGCTGTACAGCAACAGCAACTAGACGAGACTAAAAAAAACCCAGAGCAAACAACTGAGAATCTTAAAGAACTGGATGCCAACACCAAAAAGCTCAAAAAGCAGATGCAGAAGATGGAAAAAAAGAGAAACTCTGATGAAGCCCAGCTTTTACAGCTTCAAATGGAGAAGGCAAGCTTTATACTGAGATTTCAGGGAGTTCCTGAGATTAAAGGGGAGAATTTTAAACAGATTATGAGTGATGCCCTGGGACCGGTTGCAGATTTAAAAGCGGATTTTCTCCAAGGCAAGATGGATGTGATCTATAGGTCATATTCAGAATACATAAAGAAAAATAATCTGCCCGGTGAGGTGGTGGTTAGATTCTCCAGAAGACATGTGAGGGATCAGATATTGAAAGCAACAAATGGAACTACCCTTAAAATCAATGGCAAGGAGATAAGAGTCTTGAAAGATATTCCCTTTGAAATAAGGGGGGGAAAGGAAGAAATACAGAGACTTGGCTTTGTTTCTACAAAAGAATAACATCTCCTACAAATGAATTGTACCTGAAGTCATACTCTTCAAATTTAAAGATAAGAGGGGGAAAATTGACTCTGGTCCCAGTCACACGTGGCAGAAAACACGCAGGGGGTGGGAGGCTATTTTTCGTGCGGTAATTTGACCTGCCGCTGCGTGATCACACACAACGGTGGGTGAAGCGGCTGATTTACCTTGCAGCTGGCTTCTTCGAGGGCTCAGGGATGCCAGCCTGCTTCCTCAACGGCTCAATGACATCATCGTCACCCCAGGAACTCCGTCCTCGGCCGTTGCAGCATCCTCTTGATAGTGCAGTTTTGGTGGTTGTTTTTAACTGCACTTCTTTGGCTGCCTCCTACAGGTCTCCGACGGGTGCGGGACGCTGGCCAGATGTGCCGGTGTGAACACGCCCATAAAATCCGCCTGCCACTCGTCAGACTCCCGAGGTAAATACTGCTTGTGATTGCGGCCTCTGTTATGAAAGCACGTGAGTTCTTGCAGCAACAATTGGGTCCAACAGGGGAAGAGGACGAGAAGAGCAACAAGGTGAGTGATGATGAAACACTCACTGAAGAAGACGCAGATTCGGAATGTGGGGCAGCTGCCCCCAAGCAAGGATATCAATTGAGGGAAAGAAGAGGCAAATGAGATGCCAATTTTCTCTGAGGTTTCGTTTTTGCTTCTTAACATTTAATCGTTCTTTTGTATTGCTCTTTACTAAGTCAGAATACCCGGACTTGAATTATTTAAGCGACTTTAACGATCACCTTCAATGTAACAATGTAATCGCTTACTTAAAGCTATTTTATTGTAATCATTATACGGCCACCACCTCTTGGGTTTTTAGTGGTTTATCTTTACTTTCTCCTGTAGTTTATAGTTTCCCTTTCCCTATTTTCTTGTAGTTTTGGAAAAAAAATTTTTTTAAAAAAACCTAAACTAATTGCATTCCAATTGGAGACAAAGTCCCGGAAGAGGTTTGAGATTTTATCTGAGAAAAAAAGCTCACGAGTAAGTCACAGCTAAGAGCCAAATCACTAATATATACAATTGTAGAAAAGGAG
Organism: Gekko japonicus; assembly: GCF_001447785.1. NCBI lineage: Eukaryota > Metazoa > Chordata > Lepidosauria > Squamata > Gekkonidae > Gekko > Gekko japonicus. Next base: position 94,210 of record NW_015175397.1, on the reverse strand, counting down.
GCACCCATCAGGCTAGCCCCATCTTGTCAGATCTCGGAAGCTAAGCAGGGTCGGCCCTGGCTAGCATTTGGATGGGAGACGACCAAGGAATACCAGGGTCGTGACGCAGAGGCAGGCAATGGCAAACAACCTCTGAACGTCTCTTGCCTTGAAAACCCAACAGGGTGGCCATAAGTCAGATAAGACTTGATGACAAACAACAACAACATGAAAAAGATAAAATCAAAAACTTGTTCAGTGCTAACTGAAGACAGATACCTACATTTTATGTTGCCGAAGAGGAAGACAGCACGGGAATACTTTGCCAGCGGGTTCCAAAAAGTGGAATAAGTTTAGAAGCGGGTCCCCACTTCAGAAGGTTTAAGAACCTTTGATCTATCACATCTTATCAAAAATTGACTGCTCCTGTATGTCAACTGGTAACAGCTGGCTGCTGCAGATCAGAGACCATCACACATTGATGGCTGCTGAAATTTTTTGGATGTGGAATACAGATGTGGAGTTATCAAGCATTTACATACCCCAAAATTATTTTGAGCCAAAATTCACAAGAAGAAGAATTTAGTGGCAGAGGTTTGTTTCAGCTCTGGTACACAGAGCTTGATCTCAACATTTTGCTTGAGAGACTAAGATGTTTCTCCGTTCTCACATTCAGTTTGAGGTGCCGGGGCTTGAACCTGCAGCCAACACACTGAAATTTTACAGGCCAACTTTGGATTTTTCTCCCATATGAACCTATCTGAACCATTCAGGTCAAGATCAAAATACTCTTCCGTACACTTTCTGTTTTCTTGGGAATGAGGCAGACATTTTAGTTGTCATGCTTAGAGGATGTGGAATTAGGGTTGCCACCCTCCAGGTGGCACCTGGAGATCTCCTGCTATCACAATAGGGACACCAGCCTCCAGGTGGGACCTGGGGATCCCCCCGGAATTACAGCTCATCTCCAGAGTTCAGAGATCAATTCCCCTGGAGAAAATGGATGCTTTGGAGGGTGGGCTCTCTGGCATTGTACCCCACTGAGGTCCCTGTCCTCTACCAGGCTCCATCCCCAAATCTCCAGGGTTTCCGAACCTGGATCTGGCAACTCTACCCCTCCATAACCCGCCAGTGGCTAGGAGGGACCTCACAACCACGTATTATTTATAAGTGATCTCCAGACAACCAAGGTCTGTTTACCTGAAGAAAATGGCTAAGTTGGAGGACATTTGTACCCTGCTGAGGTCCCTCCCTTAACCCCAAACCTCACCCTCCCCAGGCGTCACACCCCGAATCTCCACGTATTTCTCAACGTGGAGCTGGCAACTCTAAATGGAATGCCAGTTCTGTTTGTCTTTCATTGGTTAGTAAAAACTTGTCAAAGGACTTTGGGCAAGGGCCTATTGATTCTTAGCTGCCAAGTTTTCTCCCCCCCCCCCAAGCAGTCTTCCCTTTTTCAAGGAGTGTGCTTGTACACAAAAGCTTATACCTTGAATAAAATTGTGTTGGTCTTAAAGGTGCCCAGCGTTGTAGCGCGGAGCCTGAAAAAGGAAGGGAGGGTGGGGGGAGCGGCTCTGCAGGCCGTTTTTCAGGCCCGGCGCTCTGGCGTGGAAAGCGGAGGCGGCCATAACTTTTTAAAGAACGCTGAACTGCAGGCTGTGGAAGGTCAGTAGTTCAGCAGTTCGAGACCCGTGTGCAGCATTATGGAGTGAGCTCCCGTCTCTAGTTCCAGCTCCTGCCAACCTAGCAGTTTGAAAGCACTTCGGTGGGAAGGTAACAGCGTTCCATGCACCTTGGTGATTAGTCATGCTGGCCACATGACCACGGAAACGTCTTCGGACAGTGCTGGCTCTTCGGCTTTGAATCGGAGATGAGCACCGCAACCCTAGAGTCGGATTCGACTGGCTTTCGAGCAAGGGAACCTTTACCTTTACTTTAAGGACAGCTGGGGGAGCCAGAATGACCTCTCACGCGAGAGGTGGAATTTGCCCCAAGGCCACTCAGGGAGGCAAGGGAACGTTTCGTCCCTCCCCTCCCCCCCGCATGGGCGTCGCAGCTGCCGCCGAGAACAGCAACAGCGGCCATAACCTTTTAAAGAACCCCTCCCGAGAGCTGGGGGAGCCAGAATGACCTCTCGCGAGAGGTGGAATTTGCCCCTAAGAGTCCAAGGCCACCACCCCGGGGCTCAGGGAGGCAAGGGAACGTTTCGCCCCACCCTCCCCCCGTGCCACAGCTGCTGCCAAGAACTGCGACGGCGGCCATAACTTTTTAAGGAGCCCCGAAGGAGAGCTGGGGGAGCCAGAATGATCTCTCGCGCGAGAAGTGGAATTTGCCCCTACGAGTCCAAGGCCACCACCCCGGGGCTCAGGGAAGCGGGGAACATTTAACCACCACCACCACTGTGTCCCAACTGATGGCTGGTTGGAGCAGGGGACGGGGCTTCTGACTGGCAGAGCGGTGCTCCGGTGCGCTCCGGCAGGAACCGAGGCCTGCTAGTATCTTGTAAAATCATTTTTATGCGATTCTTATTCTCCTCAGCTATTCTCAGTGGTCTTTTTTACATGGGAAGGTGGGGTAAACACATTTTCAAGCAAGTGACAGATGTGGTACGGCCAGGATTTCCAAGTGTTGAGACGGAAACCCTCACACTTAAAGCAAAAGCAATAGTGACAGGCCCTTGAGTAAGAAAATGCCATCAAACAACACATCATAGAGGAAGGGAGAAATGTGGAAATGGTCATTACATCTCAGGGGCCAGTTTTATTGGGAAGGGGAAGAACCAGGGGTGATTTCAGCTGGGGCATAATCATGATTTACATGTTCCAGGTGCAGATTGGCTCAGTATCCAGGCAAAGTCCCAGGTTGCAGCTCCGAGTCCCTCATTAAAGAGCTGTGAATACCTCCCTTGCCAAGCTGTCTATATTTAGCCTCCCTTGTGGATGCCGGACACATTCCCAGCCCCTCTCAGACCTAGTTAATCTTCCTCCTGGGAGCCTGCAATCAAAGCAGCTCTTTTGTTTACTGCTCTATGCAGACTTCTCCTGGATCCCAATGACATCATCAGCGGGCTTATCATACTAGCCAGGTATGATGTCACAGACACAGGGTTATGACCTCACCAGGAATAGGAGCCAATGGAAAAATGAGGAGATTTGAATGGTGTGTCAATAAACTCTAGCACGATTACTAAGAAAATACAAGAGTTCTCCAACTCTTGAAGGACCTGCAGTGAGCAAATAAGGCTATTACATGGGATACGCCATTCTGGCTAAACAAAGTGGAGAGATAATCATTTCAATTTGCTGGTGATAAATTAATCTCTTCCCCACAATTCTCCTCTGTACATTTTGGCAGTGAATTTTCTCCCAGTATTACCTGAGTTTACAATTGCTGAGAATCCAGAGAGCAATCTTTAGCTTCTTCAAGCAATAGCTGGGAATCAATACCACCGGGGATTAGGGCAAAGAGCTCCAAAGTAAGGTACGCATTACAGTGTGAGACCATAAGAAAATGATGTCTTATGTTGTGTCAGAACATTAACAGTCCTTTACACAGTTCTTGTAAAGCTGCTTTCTGCAGCTGTGGCACATCTCATTTTCCCCCTAAGCAGACCTGATTAATATTCCCCCCCTCCTTGAAATAGAGATTGGGTAGCAAGATTATGTGGGATCATCCTGCCTCTCCCTCTGCCGTCCTCTCCATTAGCCAGAGAGCCCTGGATCTTACAGCTATAAGGCAGGGCAAGAGCGTGAGAATGAGAGAGTACACCATATCCGGGAACTAAGGAAGCAGTAACCAGAAGGTATTGATGATCAGGAATTACAATTCCATCACCAGACCTGCCACGGAGGGAGTGTGGTGCTGCAAGCTAATTCCATAGTATAGTTGCCATCTTCAGTCTGTTAACTTTATCCAAAGTTGGGCTCTGGTTACATCCAAAGTAGACTACAGCAATTCAACTACCTACGGGGGCTGCTCTTGAAGACTGTTCAGTAACCGCCTTTGATTCAGGATGCGGTGGCAAAACTGCTGACTGGTTAGTCGGAATGTATCTAGACAGTTCTAAAATAGTGTCCCATTCATTCCTGGAGACAATGCAAAGTGCTGGCTCTCACATTTAAAAACTTAAATGGCCCGGGGCCAGGCTACTTGAAAGAAGTGCCACCTGTTCCCCTAGAAACCTGCTCAGTAGTTCAGGCCCCACGCTGTGTGCCTCCACCCTCTGAAGTAATGTGGACTGAGACTTCTCTGCTGTGGCACCCAGTTCATGCAGCTCTCTCTGTACATCTGTTCAGCTGCACCTATTCTCTTGAGTATTACCTACTGAGTGTTTTTATTCTCCCGGATCTTTGGAAAGAGATTTTTCCCCCCTTTCCTTTTTGCCTTACCCTCAGCCTGTTGTATCATTTTCAAGGATTCTATGGTTTGGTTTGCTGGTGGCCAGCCCCGTAGCCAGGAAATTTTCCAGTGGGGGGCTTTGGGATTTGGGAGGGCGTCACGCCCCCCCGACATAGTGACATCACTAATGATGTCACCATGAGTGACTCTCCTCCAGGAGAGCTGAAGAGGAGGCAGCCAGGCGTCAGGGCAGCGAGCCTGCCTCCTCGGCTCTCCAAGCAGGCACAGATGCAGTGAGCTGCTGGGGCTGTCCTTTCTCTAATGGTCCACCCCAGCACCTCACTGCATCTGCATCTGTGCACCAACCAGTGAGTCAGATCTCCGAGAGCCAGAGGTCATTTCGGGGGGGGATCGCGGGGGATCGCAGTTCCCCCGGGTGAGGTACGGGGGGTGGGGCACATGATGAAGCCCCGCCCCCTGCTTCCGGCCACCCCGCTTCCGGCCCTCATTCAGCCAGGAGGAGGCAGGAGAAGAGGGAGGGTAAATTGCTTCAAGGCCGGCGGCGGCGGCCGGGACCATTGGAGGCGGGGTGTGTGGCCTTATGACACACTTCCGGTGATGTCAGGGGGTGTGGCCTTATGACACACTTCCAGTGATGTCAGGGGGTGTGGCATATCTAATGAGTTATGCTAATGAGTTCCCCTAGCTCTTTTTCTACGAAACGACCCCTGCTGAGAGCTCTCTGAGACCTTTCAGAGAGCTCTCAGAGAGCCTACACGCTGGCTGGGGGCAGAGACACAGTGAGGCGCCAGGGTGGGCCATTCTCCAGCCAGCTGACTTGCTGGCTGGCTGGGGCTGGGGCTCACTGGGGACTCGCTGGCTGGCGCTGGGGCTCCCCTTAATCAACAGGGGGTGCAGCCCCTATAGCCCCACCGCTGGCTACGGCCCTGCTGGTGGTTGATGTTTTAGTGTTTTTATTATATTTAACTAATGATCCGTAGATTGTTTTGCTGTGATTGGTCGTTGTTTTATTGCATGTCCCCGCAGGGACACTTCATTGAGAGGTGGCCTAGACCACATTTTATTCAATAAAACGCTGGCGGACAAGATGAACAAAGTGAAAACGAACGAGTGCATGTGGCTAGAGTAGAGGGTGGCAAGGGAGAGGCACGCCAAGGTAACACTTTGTAGCCCTGGCAGAGTTGGCAGCAAGGGGTCTATTTGCATGAGCACGCACATGTGCATAACTGAGGGCCTGTAGAGTTGTCAACTCCAGCTTGAGAAATTCCTGGAGATTTGGTAGCGGTGCCTGGGGAGGATGTAGTTTGGGAAGGGGAGGTATCTCTGTGAGGATGTGATACCACAGAGCCTGTCCTCCAATAGCCAGGCAGGGAAAATAGTCAGGAACCAAAAGGTTTGCGCTACTAGAAAATAAAATAAAATAAAATGCAAATATTTATTACACAGTGCACAGAATCTTAGGATTAAAAATGACATACACAGGATACCATTAAAAACTCAGATCATAATATACAGCAACAAGTTGAAATTGCATGTGCAGTAACAAAGAATCACAATAATGATTACACATGTACAGTAACCAAAGGACCCAACACATTTCGGCCTGAAGGGCCTTCTTCGGGAGTCAAAATTGTACTCACACACGCATAAAATCATAACAGTATCAATATAAAATATCTTGTTCAGGCCCAGCAGGTTGTGTATGAGTCCTGAAATACTGATGTAAGAAAATTATAACATACTGACCTATCACAAAGAGAATGTTTTAACAGAAAATATTAATGCAGAATGGTATCTACTTACACTAAAAAAGTGAAGCTCCTAACAATGGTTTCAAATCAGTTCTGTATACACTGAGGAGCCCTCGCTCATCAAAAACGGTCACTAGGAGCCACCATTCTATAAATGAAATCAATGGCATATCATCAGTGTATAGCTGGATTAAAATATTGAGTATGCTCCAATAAAAGTCAGAGGTATTTCTAGAAGTTTGCACATACAGACCAGTCCTGGGCCATATTTCAACTCCCAGTGCGTGTTCATGGTTAAACCAGATGCTCTCAGAGAGATAAAAGGAGGTATAATATAGGGCCTTTGGCTACTATACATGTGTAACCATTATTGTGACTCTGTTATTGGACGCGCAACGTCACCACGTTGCTGCATTTCATGATCTGAGTTTTTAATGGTATGTTGTTTATGTCCTTTTTAATCCTAAGATCCTGTGCACTGTGTCATAAACATTTGCGTTTTATTCTGTTTTCTAGTTGCTCAACCTTTTGGTTCCTGATTCGATTTTCAGGTTGGGTTCCCCCCTCTTTTGTCATTCTCTAACTGGGGAGAATTCCAGACCCCACTTGGAGGCAGGCAATGCTATCGCACGAGGGACGTTGGCCCAGCGCCCACCGTATCCCATGTGATCATTCTAGGGCCTCTTTGCATAAAAGGATGATGGCAGAGAAGAGGAAGCTTCCTGGATCAATCCCAGGGCTGGCTCCTCTCTCAATGGGATACTTTCAGGGAGATCCGGGGCTTCGCTTCTCGCATTGCAGGGGCGGGGTGGGGGTCGATCCAGTGCTCTACTCCCGGTGGCTCAGATACCAATCGGCTTGTGCTATTTACGGGCTGCAAAGTTTGGGATTCTTGAGCTGCTCTGGCCGGGCCCAGTCACTGGCTCGGATGCCTCCCATGTGTTCTGTGAAGCAAAATCACCGGGCGGGCAGCTCAGGAGCCAAAATTGCCCTCTTCCTTCCCCCTTCCTTTAGTTGGGGTTCCTAACAAGCGAAACTAAAGCCAGCAGTCTCTCTCGCAGGTTTTCAGAGAGTAACTTGATTTTCTGAAATGGAGACCGTAAGGGGCATTAAATTAGCCACTGAAAAACCATTCGTTCTACATTCTACCCTTCCTGTTTGCAATGCATGGATTGGGTAGGCTTGCCAAACCCAGGGTGAGAAATTCCTGGAGACTGATGAAGTGGAGCCTGGGAGGCAGAGGGTTTGGGGAGGGACCTCAACAGAAGGAGAAGGAGAAGGAGAAGAGATTGGATTTATATCTCACCCTTCACTACCTGAAGGAGTCTCAGAGCGGCTTACAATCTCCTTTCTCTTGCCCTCCCCACAACAGACACCCTGTGAAGTGGGTGGGGCTGAGAGAGCTCTCTCGAGAACTGCCCTTGAGAGAACAGCTCTGAAGGAACTTGTAACTGACCCAAGGGCACACTAGTAGCTGCATGTGGGGGAGTGGGGAATCAAACCCGGTTCTCCCAGATTAGAGTCTGTGCTTCTAACCACTACACCAAACTGGGAATAATGACACAGAGTCCACCCTCCAAAGCAGTCATTTTCCCCAGGGGAACTGATCTCTGGCCCCGGTCACACTGTGGGAAATAGGCGCGGCCAAAGTGCGGCTTTTTTGAGCCGCACCAAAAGAGACACACGGCGGCGGGATCAGACAGATCCCCCCAGCCGCCGCACAGGTCCTCCCCGGCACAATCAGATGCCGGGAGGAAGCCACGGACCGGAGAGCGAGGCCAGCCCGTTGCGCATGCGTGTGCATGCGCAGTTTGGCAGGACCTCACATGCTGCGGGAGATCAGACAGCCGTCCCTGCAGCAGATTTTCAGGTAGGTAGTAGTGTTTTCTAGGGGTTTTTTTGATGCGCAGTTTTGCCCGGAAGGGATGGACTGGGAACGGGTGCGCACCGCTTCCCAGATGTTGCGGTGTGATCGCGCCTGCTTGATGCGCCCCCGATCCGTCCCTCTCACGTGGCAAATCCTCCCGTGTGACCAGGGCCTCTGTAGTAGGGAAACCAGCTGTAATTCCAAGAGATCTCCAGGCTCCACCTGGAGGCTGGCAACCAAAGGGGTTATTCCATTCCCCCCCCCCCCATGTAACAACCCTGTAAAGTAAATCAGGCTCAGAAGAAGAATGAAGGGCCCAAGGTCACACAGTCAGCGTCATGGCCCAAGCAAGGATTCAAACCCAAGTGTCCCCAATCCAAGTCCAGTGCTCTAACCACTATCTCACGTTGGTACCAGCCAGACAACTGAGTCAGAGCCTCTCAGCGAGTCCACTGCCCGGCTCCTGATCCAAATCTCCTCTGATCCCAGCAAGTTCATCAAGCAAGCCTTTATCGTTCGTATCTATGATAAAAGTCTCATCACTGGCCTCCCTCACAAGGCTGCTGGAACAATTAACAAGATAATGGACATGCGCTGCTTTGAGCCATTGAAATGTACCACATCGGTACTAAACAGTATAAGGACAGTTGTGCTGTAGGGAAGAGGTGATCTTTTAAAATAATGTTTAAATTGATTAAGTAAATAGGGTGAATATGTCCTAACGTTAAAGAAGAGCAGAGCTTCAAGCTCAAAAACCCCAGCACATCACCCATGTGCTGAGTGTAAGAAATAATATAGCCTCCAACTAAAATAAAAAGAGATAAATTGTTCAGAGACTGGGGAGAAACTGTCTTGGACACAGTGGCTGCCTGGCTGCTATTCATAGGTGCCCCCCCCCTTCACACCCAAACTTCAAAAGGTTACACTCCTGCTGCCATGGCATAGCAAGCAGGGTTCAGCCTCAGGGCCCATTTTAAAAATCTCTCCCTTATATATAAAGCCATAGTGGGGCCCAACGTTCCAATTCACACCAACAGTGTTTGGAGGCTTGAACTGTCAGTCAGAAGACGCTGGCTGGGTTGCCTGGCTGCTTTGTGTAGTCCCGCCCACGTCAGCCCCCCGGGCAGAATGTTCAGCTCAGTCTGCTCTGGGCCTCTGACAGGAGAGGACCATCTGCAGACTGAGTGCAGGGACGGGGCTTCTACGGCTGGGCCACTTCAGCCCACTCTTCTCTGATTGGGCCAGCGTTTCAAGGTCATTTGCATATGGAAGCTGATTGGACTTCACTCCATTCCACACCTCAAACTCCCCCCCCCACAAGACAGTTGGAATTGCCACTTGCATATGAGACCTGCTGTATTCTGAGGTAAAATATCTCCTCACAACACATCACTTCCCCTTCAACAGAAACAAACCCAATAACACAATCATGCCACACCACAAAAAAGACAGATCGCGCCACAAGCAGAATACCACAAGTCAAAAAATGATCGGAAAAGGTGCCAGTAGTCTCCCCATTAATGCCACAGATATATACCAGAGAGCACTTCAGAGGATGGTGTGCAGGTCCCAGGTTCATGTTTTAAAAGCTGCCTGGGGGATTATGGACCATTCACACACTTTCAACCTTAACA
>NW_015175397.1:62580-83350 GCF_001447785.1 Gekko japonicus | reverse complement strand
TCTCCAGGTATTTCCCTCCTTTGAGCTGGCAACCCTACTTTCCCCTCAGTGCCTGTTGGTAGGCAACTAAGCTTAGTCCTGTCCCCTATTTTGGCCTTTGGGAGAAAACACATTGGGTCCAGTCCTGATAGGGTTGCCAACTCCAGATGGGAAATTCCTGGAGATTTGAGGGATGAAGCCTGAAGAGGGTGAGGTTTGAGGAGGGGTGGGACCTCAGACAGGTAGAATGCCATAGACTCCACCCTCCAAACCACTCAGTCCCTCATGGGGAACCATTGTTGCCAATCTCCAGGTGAGGTCTGGAGAGCACTCAGAATTACAATTGCTCTGCAGAAGGGAGGGCGGAAGTCAGCTGAAGTCAAAGGGGCAGATAATGGTAGGTTGATGGTTAGCTGGGAAGGAGATGGGGTTGCCAACTCCAGGCTGGCAAATTCCTGGGGATTTGAGGGGTGGAGCCTGGGGAGGGTGGGGTTTGCGGAGGGGTGGGACCTCAGACAGGTAGAATGCCATAGACTCCACCCTCCAAACCAGCCATTTTGTCCTGGGTAACAATTGTTGCCAATCTCCAGGTGAGGGCTAGAGATCACTCAAAATTACAACTGCTCTTCAGGTAGCAGAGATCAGTTCCTCTGGAGAAAACAGTGGACTCTGTCATTATACCCTGCTGAGGTCACCACAGCAAATTGACACTGTTTGCCCAAAGCCAGAGCACTCTCCCAGAGCCTCTTTCTAGATCTCGTTGTATTTATTGCCACAACGGGCCTTATTTCTAGTATATTTATAACAGCTGTTGTAAAAATTCTTACTGTAGAGTTGGTGCAGCTTGACATGAAGTCTCACCTGTGGCTTCCTGTGATGTCACAGACACTAGCCAATACATGCCTGTGAAATCTGCACCATCACAATGACATGAATAGGGACAGCATTTCCGCAGGGACAAAACACTGTTGTTTATTTCTGGGGTTTCCTCTCAATGGACCCATGAACCGAAGGAAAGGTTTTGGATATGACTTGCAATGATTAACAGCTATGCATTTATTACATAAGGAAACATTTAATGGAAAGGAATGGTTACTGTGCACATGCTCTGAGGCATTCTAGAACCAAGCCCTGGAGAAGAAGAAGAGTTGTTTTTTATACCCTGCTTTTCACTATGAAAAGGAGTCTCAGAGTGGCTTACAATGTCTTTCCCTTCCTCTCCCCATAACAGACACCCTGTGAGGTAGGTGGGGCTGAGAGAGCTCTGAGAGAACTGTGACTGACCCAAGGTCACCCATCTGGCTGCATGTGGAGGAGGAGTAGGGAATCAAACCCTGTTCTCCATATTAGAGTCCGCTGCTCTTAACCACTGCACCAAGCTGGCTCTCTCTGGAAGCAATGACTCAAATAAAGCTTCACAGCATGCACACGAGAGCTTATATCCAGAATAAAACTTTGTTGGTCTTAGAGGTGCCACGGGACTCAATCTTTGTTCTGCTGCTTCAGACCAACATGGCTACCCACCTGAATCTAACAACATAATGCAAACGGTATTGCACTGTGTGGCCACTTTGGAAGGTGGACTAGTCTATGGCATCATACTCCACTGAGCTCCCTCCCCTCCCCAAAACCCACTCTCCTGAGGCTCCACCCCCAAAATCTCCATGTATTTCCTAACCTGGAGCTGGCAGTCCTACCCCCACCGCTGTTATATCCTTGATTAGCTCACATGCTGCAATCCTGAACAGAGTTACATCCTCCCAAGAATAATGACGTTCATGAGGTTAGAAGTAAGACTGTTTAGAACTGAACTGTTAATGGCCTTGATGGCTGATGGCTACCAGCTACGCTTTTAAACTTTACCTTTACTTTACTTTACTAAACTTTACTTAGAGACAGAAGGAATAGTTTAAATGATCTGCCAGTAGCCAGCAAATGAGACAGAAGAAGTGCAATTTTTGCTGCTGGCTGGGTAGAATCAGCAGCTTGGGAGGTAGCTGCTGCTTTGGGGGAAATCGATTCTACTTTTAAAACCCTTTTTTAAAAAAAGTTTGTGTACTTGCCTGCTCACTGCCGAAGCAGGGATGCTCAAACACCTACTCGTTTGGCCGATGTCCTGTTTGCCGCTTGCAAACAGCAAGCTGATTTTCCTATGATTGGTTTGATTGTTCGTCAACCAACTCGTGGCTGTCCAGCGGATTAGTTCACTGCATGCCTTCCTAACCATGCAGTTCAGCAGAGCTAAGGTTGCCATGTTCCCCCTGGCCACGGGGTGGGTGGGGTGGGGATAAGGTTGCCAGATGCAGGCTGGGAAACTCCTGGAAATTTGGGGATGGAGCCTGAGGAGAACAGGGACCTCAGTGGGGTACAAATGCCATAGAGTCCACCCTCCACAAAGCATCCATTTTCTGCAGGGGAATTGATCTCTGTTGTCGGGAGAGGAGTTGTAACTCCAGGGGGGATCCCCAGGTCCCACCTGGAGTCTGGCATCCCTAAGTACATCTGCCTTTCCTTGGATGCTCCTTCTCACACAGCCCAACCGATTTCTCCTCCCTGCCCTGTCCTTGCTGCATAACTGTTCTGTTCAGCGTGCAGTTGTTTAAACAGCCAATTAGATCAGCCACAAATCATAAAACTTAAGTAATAAACAGCTTGTATCCAGATATGCTAATGGCTGCCGAACAGCTTGAATCGGCAGCACCTTCATGTGTGTGCTGTTTTGCAAAGGCCCGGTGTCAACCTATTCAAGCAGGTGTTCACACATGTTTGGCTCAAGACATTCGAACACGGTAAGTCCAACTATCCAACACATTTGTGGCAAAAATTCACAGCACCCCAATGCGCCTAAGTTGTACATTTGTAAATAGAACCGCTATCCCAAAGCACTTTCCCATTTCCTGTGCTCACTCTCTCCACAAAAACTTGTCCTGTCCAAAGGTTTCTCCTTGAATAGCTTGTGAAATACTCTGCTCCTAATTTCTGTCCTAATTTTGAACACATTTTAGGACTGAGGCAAGGTGAAGGGTGACTTTGACAAAGCTCTGCTTATGGGGGGCGGGATACGCATCACACCCGCCTCTAACAAGTAGGGTTGCCAAACTACAGGTGGGGCCTGGAGATCTCCTGCTATTACAACTGATCTCCAGGGAATAGCGATCAGTTCCCCTGGAGAAAATGGCTGCTTTGGGGAGTGGTCTCTATGGCACTGTACCCTCCTGAAGCTCCTCCCCAGGCTCCACCCCCAAACTCTCCAGGTATTTCCCTACCCAGACCCAGCAACCCTGTCTAAGAGTGAAATGTACTGTAGACATTTATTTTCCCAGTCATTGCCTGGAACTGAGGGAAAGACACCTGCTGTCTGTCGGGCAAACAGCAAATGCAGCACGCCATTGTTTTCTCAATCTGGCTTCAAAGGAGACACTTTCAAGAGATGAGGAATCCCAGACATGCTGAGCAAGAGACTCTCATTCGCACTGGAAAGGTGTGTGTGGGAGAGTCTGTGTGTATGTGAGTGAATCAAGCTCTCAGTGTGAACCCCCACTCCCTTCCCCAAAGGCCAGCGTTTACTCCGACATTACAGTCAGCAGTCAAACACTTCACCTCACTGCCGGGATCAAGTTGCCAAATGTTAGTCTCTGCTTTCTCCCCGAGCGGAACAAAAAGAAGTGGAAACTATTTGGGCTTTGTTTCAAATGGGTGTGTGTGGGGAGGATTAGGGGTCCTCCCCACCACCTTTTTTTCAGGCTGCAGAGGCTCTTGCACCTTTAACAGCTGCACAACTGTCAGAAATCTGGCAGGGTTTTTTCCAGGTTATGGCGGCGCGCTGAGCATTTGCACCTCCCGGACCTCCCGGGGGTGAAGCTGTGCTCTGGCTGAAGGAGGGGGTGCGCAGGATCGTCACCCCCCCGAGACCCGGCTGAAGGGGTTCTGGCCATGGGACTCTCGAGGGGTTGCCTCTTCGCCGGCGCGATGCCGGGGAATTGAGGCGCCTCTCCGTCCCGAAGGTTCTTAGTGCTATGAGACCGAACGGAACCAAGCGACGCTGACCGGGGCAAGCGCAGGAGGTCAAGCGAAAGAAACAGCTTAAACAAGGTCTTTTATTTTATTTTATTTTATTTTATTTTTTTATTTTTTTTAAACGAGGTCTGAGGACCAACTATAAACGTGAGTTCAATCTAAGCATTTAAATAAAAGGAAAAGAAAGCTCCCCAAACCCCCCACGGAACAGAAAGTGAGGTGAGCGGGGGAGGGACGCCTCCCAAACGCACGTACTTAAAAGCGAATTGGAGGGGGGGGAGCGGAAGAAAAAGCGAATAAAACTGTTAAGAAAGACCTACCAAGGCGAGTTCGAGCGTACAAGCACATATGCAGAGACTTTTAAAATATCGGTTAAAGTAATCCACAAAGATGGCGGGGAAAAGGACGGAGAAAGAGAAACTTTTATAAGTGAAAGGGACTGAGAGCCCAAGACCAGAAGCAACCAGCGAGCTGGCAAAGACATTGGCGGAATCCATGCACCCTCTGCTGGACCAGATGAATAATCTCAAGCAGCAGCTGTCAACAATGAATCAATGTATCATCACCCAGCAAACACAGTTGAGTGAGACACTTAAAATGATGAATCAAACAGCTGAGAAGTTGAAAGAAGTGGACGCCACTGCACAAAAGATGAAGAAGAAAGTACAAAAGCTGGAAAAGAAGCAAATCTCCACAGAAGATCAGCTGTTACAACTACAAATATATATGGACTGGTAATTTCCATTTCATTGTATCTGATGAAATGTGCGTGTGTACAAAAGCTTATACCTTGAATAAAACTTTGTTGGTCTTAAAGGTGCCCCTGGACTCAAACTTTGTTCTGCTGCTTCAGACCAACACGGCCACCCCACCTGGATCTATCTCGCAGACCCCACTCCTGTGCCTTTAGCAGCACCCAAAATGTACTCCCCAAGAAGCCATTTTAGGAGTGCCAACTCCAGCTAGGGAAACACCTGGATTTGGGTGGGGGGGAGCTCAGCAGGTATGCAGTGCCTTAGAGCCCACCTTCCAAAGCAGCCATTTCCTCTAGGGCAGTGGTGGCGAACCTATGGCACAGGTGCCAGAGGTGGCACTCAGAGCCCTCTCTGTGGGCACCCGTGCCATCGCCCCAGCCAGGCCCAGACCATCATTAAAGTGTCGAATTCTCTGCCAAATATTTTTAAGTAAATGAAAGCATTTGGGATTGCTTTCCTTACTTTGTTTGGATCGTCTTAAGTTAATGTATGAGTTGTTTTTTCTAAAGTAAAACCTCAGTATTCAGGTTAAATTGCCATGTTGGCACTTTGCGATCAATAAGTGGGTTTTGGGTTGCAGTTTGGGCACTTGGTCTCTAAAAGGTTCGCCATCACTGCTCCAGGGGAACTGGTCTCTGTAGTACGGAGATCAGCTGTCATTCTAGAGAACTTCAGACCCTACCTGGGAAGCTGGCAACCCTATTTGGCATGGGAGTAGATGGTTGAGAAAAATTTCAGACTGCATTTTTGCGTATTTAGCTGCAATTAAAGGGCCAGTAGCAGGGCTTGTAAATATGCTGAGAATCATAATGTGAACATAAACCCCTGTAGGTAGGTTTCTTGAAATAAGGCACGGGGGCTCTTCTCTCTCTCCTTCTAATATCACTGTGGCTGGGGATAAACTGTGGAAGAAATCCAGCACACGTCACTTTCTGAAAGGCTGCATCACAGGCAGGCTGGCAGGGCTGCCAACCTCCAGGTGGTGGCTGGAGATCCCCTGGGATTAGAACTAATATCCAGGCAACGAAGATAACTCCACCGGGAGAAAATGGCCACTTTGGAAGGTGAACTCCAAGAGATTATACCCCGTTGAAGCCCCTCCCCTCCCCAAACCCCACCCTCTTCAGGCTCCGCCCCCCCAAATCTCCAGGTATTTCCCAACTCAGAGCTGGCAACCCTATGCTGATAAAAGCTTCACCACTTCATAGTGGGTGGGTGGGTTTGTTCTCAGGCTCTATCAATATCAAAGGAGACTAGCCCGGAAAAAAGAACCAGTTGGCCACTTTGCCCTACCTAGTGCCTTCCTTTAATGTGTGAGCTGTGGCAGGCAGATCTTTGGAGAGGGAGAATATTCATCTGCCAAATCAATAAACTGGTCAGGAAGGCGAGACCGTGTGGCAGTTCTTGATGGGTGGGTGCAGTCTGAAGCCTTGGTCCCCTGATCCCAGATTGGTTCGATTGGGTTGTGGTTATACAACTGTGAAGGAATGATACTTTGCACATGCTCAGAGGCACTTTTTTCTGTACAAGCTGCAGAACCAACTCCTGACACTGAGAATGAGTCCTGCAGATAGGGATGCCAGCCTCCAGGTGGGACCTGGGGATCCCCTGGAATTACAGCTCATCTCCGGATTACAGAGATCAGTTTCCCTGGAGAAGACGGATGTTTTGGAGGGTGGGCTCTGTGGCACTGTACGCCATGGAAGTCCCTGTCCTCCCCAGGCTCCCCCCCCAAATCTCCAGGAGTTTCCCAGCCTGGATCTGGCATCCCACACCAGGGGGGATCTGGCAACCCTACCTGCAGATGGCTGGCTTAAATCATTATGGCCCCAGGTACTTTTGCCTTCATTGGCCCCTCTCACCATCATATCAATATTGAACTTTTTTTTTAGTCCAGTGGCAACTTTAAGTTGGTCTCAAAGGCGCCACTGGACTCAAACTTTGTTCTGCTGCTTCAGACCAACACGGCTACCCCACCAGTGTTCCCTCTAAGCTGAGTTAGTGTGAGCTAACTCACAGATTTTTAGCCTCTGGCTCACACATTTTTATCTTAGCTCAGGAAGGATGGCTCCAGAGCACACTAATTGATGCAGCAGCCAAATCACTGGCTCACAGCTTTAATACCAGTAGCTCAGCAAGTAGAATTTTTGCTCACAAGACTCCACAGCTTAGGGGGAACATTGTACCCCACCCGAATTTTTCATCAATATTAAAAATTATTTTGATATAACTTTAAATACTTCATCGGGGGGGGGGAGTGTTCTGTTTTAGGCAGAATGTGGTAGACTTTCCTTGGCCCTTAAATTTCATTATTTTTTTTCTGAAGTGAGAAGAAAATTAAAACACTTTCTTCGACCCTAAAAGTTTGTTTTTCTTCTTCTGATTTTAAAAGAAATTAAAACATGTTCATGGGACCCTCAAACTAATGGGGGGCCTAGGCACTGTACCTGCTGTGCCTAATGGATCAGTCAGCCCTGAGACGCCCCCCCCCCCCAAGCAGTGGGGACAGGCAGGGAATGGCAACCTGTAGCCGAGCACACACATCCTTGGACCCCCTGCAAGAAAAACAACAATACGCAAAAAGTGCTACAAGATGCAGGCTTATGGCCTGGGAAAGAGAGAGGCTGTCAAAGGAAGCTGGGCTTAAAATAGAACTCAGAGACAGTTTGCAAACCCTGGGTGATATTTCAGGGTTTCGAATTAATTCCGCCATCATAAAACACCAGCCAGGAGGGCTGCCACACCTCTTACCTGAGGCCAGCATGCACTCCAGGGAGCAGCTGAAGGGGTCACATGGAGATGTGGCCACGGGGAAGGGTCAGAGGTCACCAGCAGCTGATGCCACGGGTGGATCCAGAAGTCACATAACTCCAGCAGGGGTCAGACGTCATGGAGGCCTGCTCCTCTGGGAAGCTCTTCAGAAGGAGTCACAGGCTTCCCCCCCCCCCCCAAGCCGGGGGAGACGTCAAGTTGAAGGGAAGACGTGGAGGGAAATATGTTGATTCCACGGGGGAACGCTCCACTTTCCTTGCCAGAGCCGCTGCGATGTGACACAATGGGGTCGCTCTGTCTCTCCCTGTTTCTCCTCAAAGGCACAGCAAGGAGGAGGAACAGCCCCCTGCCCGCACACACACACACACACACACACACAAAGATGGCAGCCAGAACTCTGAGGGTGGCAGGCGACCGTGGCCAGGGCTCCCTCAGCCTCTTTGCAGGGGAGGGAGAGGAAGGCTGAGGTGGGGGAGACACGGACGACCCAGACAGACAGACAGACAGACCTTCACAGCCGCATGGAGCGTGGTGGTGGGAGACAGGGACCTCCCCTCCTGTCGCCCAGGCCAACCGGGCACCCGTTCTCTCTTTTGGCAGGGAGCAGCTGACACTGCCAGCAGATGGGGCTGGGAATTCTTGTCCTTGCTGAGCTGACAAGTTGGGCCGGAAGGGGGGGGGGGGGGGGGGAGGACAGTGGCACAGCTGGGAAACGGTGTTGGCTTTCAGCCCTCTTGAACTGTGGAGGGGAGCCAAGCCTTGCTGAAAAGCTACAGTGGTGGTAGTGGGTAGGGAGGGGGAACCACACGTGATCGGGAAAGCAGGACGGAAAAGGGGGGGGGGATCTGGTGTTCTACAGAAACTAAAAATGGCCACGATCCCTCCCCTCCCCCCCCCTTCCAAAAAGGATTGTGATCTCTTCAGGCTGATACATTCCCCCCCATAGCCCTGGGGCTTCTTGCACCAGACTAGCACACAAAGTCTTTTCTCACTAGCGGGTGGTGGAAGGTGCCGTCAAGTCGCAGCTGGTTTAAGGGGACCCTGTACGGTTTTCGTGGGAACAGAGGGGGTTTGCCGTTGTTTTCATGGCAACAGAGGACCAGAGGGGGTTTACCTTTGCCTGCCTCCGCGTAGCAACCCTGGACTTCTTTGGTGGTCTCCCATCCAAGGACCAACCCTACTTAGCTTCCGAGTTCTGAGGAGACTGGGCTACCCTGGGCCCTCCAGGTGAGGGTTTCTCACCACTTACCCCCTACTAAGAGCAGCTTCACTGGCTCAATGTCTGTGTAGCACAGGCTGCAGTTAGAAACCCCCTCAAAAAAACCACTCCTGTGGTTTTAAGACGCAACTTTGTTTTCTGTCTCAGAACGTTCAGAGGGAGTCATCCAATGAAACCACTTTGCCCCTCAGTTCTGGACAAAAGTATATTCACCCAATCTATGGCTCCTGGAGCACTTACTGTGAGATGCGGCGATAGCACACATAGATTTCTCCAAGCATTAGACAAGCGATACCTGCCTATGGATGGTTGACGAGCTGTGATGGTGAAACAGAAGCAAAGTGCTGCTTTCCCATTTCTTTAGTGAGTACCACTGCCAACTGGCCAGGAAAAAGGCCTGCCCTGCTCACGTGCATTTAACAAGCATCCAGTCTGCAGAAAAGCCCTTCAGCTGACGACGGGTTTGTGTTGCAGAGTTGTGGTTGCCAACCTCCAGGGGGTACCTGGAAATCTCCTGCTATTACAATTGATCTCCAGACGGCCAAGATCAGTTCCCGTACAGCCAATGGCTGCTTGGGAGGGTGAACTCTATGGTATTATACCCTGCAGAGGCCCCTCTCCTCCCCTCCCCAAACCCTCCCCTCCTCAGGCTGCACCCACAAAATCTCCAGGAATTTCCCAACCCTATGCAGAGTGAAACTAAGAAGCATTATCGGGGCAGAAGCGAAAAAGCAGGATTTCCTGTGTGGGCATCAACCTGAGTGCCCAGTGTAAGAAATCCACATGTGGTGGAACATATTACCGAGTCTTCTTGCAGAGTGTCTAGCGTGGTTATAGGCTTTTATTTATTCATTGAGATAATTTCTATCTGGCCTTGTTTGAAGAATTTAAGAGGGCCATTTGCAGCATCCCAGTGAATGGATGTGTAACACACTGGAAGCCTGTATGATTATCTGTAGGTGAAATTCCTACACTGCACTAATTCTCTGTGTTGAAAATAGTCAGAAGGTGAAGCAGTTCATAGGTCACTGTGAAAACTCCTCAGCCTTTCCTCATAAGGAAGGTGTGCCAACCCCCTAATAATCTTGATTGCCCTCTGTACATTTTCCAATTCTGCCGTGTTCTTTTTGACATACAGTGGCCAGAACTGTACACAGAAAGAATTGCCGAATGCCGATACTATTTATAGAGATTTATAAGCGTCAATGCCCTGGATTTCCCATGTGTTTTTATAAGGCAGTGCCCTCTTGTGGCTATTTTTTGTTATTGCAAGTCCTTTAGTTTTCCTTTTTTCACGTCCCTAAGCGACAGGAGAGCCTGGCGGGAGATTGTCCATGGGGTCGCGAAGAGTCGGACTCGACTGTGCGACTGAACAACAACAACAAAAGCGATATTAGGTGCTATCCTGCTATTAGGACCTATTTTTGTTGTTCAGTCGCATAGTCGAGTCCGACTCTTCACGACCCCATGGACCAGATCACGCCAGGCCTTCCTGTCTCCCGCCGTCCTCTGAAGTTGGCTCAATTTCATGTTCGTTGCATCTGTGACACTGTCTAACCATCTCATCCTTTGCCGTCCCCGTCTTCTTTGACCTTCAATCTTTCCCAGCATCAGGGTCTTCTCCAGTGAGTGCTCCCTTCTCATTTGCTGGCCAAAGTATTTGAGCTTCAGTTTCATTATCTGGCCTTCCAGGGAACAGTCAGGGTTGATTTCTTTGAGGATTGACTGATTTGTTCTTCTTGCAGTCCAAGGGACTCTCAAGAGTCTCCTCCAGCACCATAGTTCAAAAGAATCTATTCTTCGGCGCTCGGCCTTCCTTATAGTCCAACTCTCACAGCCATACATGACTACTGGGAATACCATTGCTTTGACCATGCGGACTTTTGTTGGCAGGGTGATGTCTCTACTTTTTATCATGCTGTTTAGGTTCGCCATCGCTTTCCTCCCAAGGAGCAGGCGTCTTTTAATTTCATGACTGCTGTCACAGTCTGCGGTGATCTGGGATCCCAGGAACGTGAAGTCTGTCACTACTTCCACGACTTCCCCTTCTATTTGCCAAGGAGTGATGGGGCCGGATGCCATGATCTTAGTTTTTTTGATGTTGAGCTTCAAGCCCACTTTTGCGCTCTCCTCTTTTACCCTGAGCAAGAGGCTCTTGAGGTCCTCTTCACTTTCTGCCATCAGAGTGGTATCGTCTGCATATCTGAGGTTGTTGATCTTTTCCCCAGCAATCTTAATTCCCGCTTGTGATTCATCCAGGCCAGCATTTCGCATGATGTACTCTGCATATATATTAAATAAGCAAGGTGACAGTATACATCCTTGTCGTACTCCTTTTCCTATGCTGAACCAATCAGTTGTTCCGTATCCGGTTCTAACTGTCGCTTCTTGGCCCTTATACAGGTTTCTCAAGAGACATGTGAGGTGGTCTGGTACTCCCATCTCTTTAAGGACCTGCCATAGTTTGTTGTGATCCACACAGTCAAAAGCTTTAGCATAGTCAATGAAGCAGAAGTAGATATTTTTCTGGTACTCTCTTGCTTTCTCCATAATCCAGCGAATGTTGGCAATTTGATCTCTAGTTCCTCTACCTCTTCGAAACCCAGCTTGTACTTCTGGTAGTTCTCTATCCACGTACTGTTGAAGCCTAGCTTGTAGGATCTTGAGCATGACCTTGCTAGCGTGTGATATGAGTGCAATTGTGCGATAGTTTGAACATTCCTTGGCATTGCCCTTCTTTGGGATTGGAATGTATACTGATCTTTTCCAATCCTGTGGCCACTGTTGCGTTTTCCAAATTTGCTGGCAAATGGAGTGCAGAACTTTAACAGCATCATCTTCTAAGACTTTGAATAGCTCAGCTGGAATACCATCACCTCCACTAGCTTTGTTGTTAGTAATGCTTTCTAAGGCCCATTTAACTTCACATTCCAGGATGTCTGGCTCGAGGTCAGTGATTATACCGTCGTGGTTGTCAAGGACATCGAGGTCTTTCTTGTATAGTTCTTCTGTGTATTCTTGCCATCTTTTCCTAATCTCTTCTGCTTCTGTTAGGTCCCTACCGTTTTTGTCCTTTATCATGGCCAGCTTTGCATGGAACGCTCCCTTGATTTCTCCAATTTTCTTGAAGAGATCTCTAGTCCTTCCCATTCTATTGTTTTCTTCTATTACTTTGCACTGTTCATTCAGGAAGGCCTCCTTATCTCTCCTTGCTGTTCTCTGGAAATCTGCGTTCAGTTGGGTAAATCTTTCCTTTTCGCCTTTGCCTTTCGCTTTCCTTCTTTCCTCTGCTATTTGTAAAGCCTCATCAGAAAGCCACTTTGCTTTCTTACATTTCTTTTTCTTTGGGATGGTGGTGATTGCTGCCTCCTGTACGATGTCACGAACCTCTGTCCATAGTTCTTCAGGCACTCTATCTATCAAATCCAGACCCTTGAATCTATTCTTCACCTCTACTGTATATTCATCAGGGATGTGATCTAGGTCAAACCTGAATGGCCTCATGGTTTTCCCGATTTTCTTCAGTTTAAGTCTGAATTTTGCAATGAGTAGCTCATGATCTGAACCACAGTCAGCTCCAGGTCTTGTTTTTACTGACTGGATAGAGCTTCTCCATCTTTGACTGCAAATTATATAGTCAATCTGATTTCGGTGTTGCCCATCTGGTGATGTCCATGTGTAGAGTCGCCTCTTAGGTTGTTGGAAAAGGGTGTTCGCTATGACCAGTGTGTTCTCTTGACAAAACTCTGTTAACCTTTGCCCTGCTTCATTTTGCTTTCCAAGGCCAAACTTGTCTGTTATTCCAGTTACCTTTTGACTTCCTACTTTAGCATTCCAGTCCCCTATGATGATGAGGACATCATTTTTTGGTGTTAGTTCTAGGAGGTGTTGTAGGTCTTCATAGAACCGGTCCACTTCAGCCTCTTCTGCATCAGTGGTTGGGGCATACACTTGAATTACTGTGATGTTGAATGGTTTGCCTTGGAATCGGACAGAAATCATTCTGTCATTTTTGAGATTGTATCCCAGTACTGCCTTTTGCACTCTCTTGTTGACTATAAAGGCCACACCATTTTTTCTACGAGATTCCTGGCCACAGTAGTAGATATAATGGTCTTCTGAGTTAAATTCGCCCATTCCTGTCCACTTTAGTTCACTGATTCCTAGGATATCGATGTTCAGTCTTGCCATCTCATTTTTGACCACGTCAAGCTTACCTTGATTCATAGATCTTACATTCCAGGTTCCTATGCAGTATTGTTCTTTGCAGCATCGGACTTTCCTTTCACCATCAGACACATCCACAACTGAGCGTCCTTTCGGCTTTGGAAGAAAGAAAGAAAGAAAGAAAGAAAGAAAGAAAGAAAGAAAGAAAGAAAGAAAGAAAGAAAGAAAGAAAGAAAGAAAGAAAGAAATTAATTTTATAGTAAACGAAACATCTCAGGTTGTACCAAAGGCTACTGATAGAAGAAGCAGTGGCTGCTCTCCCTTTGTAGTAGTAATGAGTCTGGACTCCAGCACCAGTCAGGATACAGGATCGGAGTTCCGGCTGGCTCCTGAGTTGGCCACGCCCAGCAGGAACTCATTAGCATAATAGGCCTCACCTAACAGCAGAAACTCATTAGGATTGGCTGCATTAGGGGTGTGTGGTCTAACATGCAAAGAAGTTCCTGCTACAAAAAAAGCCCAGGGTTTTGACAACAAAGTAAACAGAATAAAAAGCAAAAGGTGTGGTAACATGGGGGTCTGGCCTAATATGCTGATCAGCTGTGATGTCAGGGGTGTGGCTTAATATGCTAATGAGTTTCTGCTGTTGGGTGTGGCCTATTATGCTAATGAGTTCCTGCTGGGCTTTTTCTACAAAAAAAGCCCTGAGTGTCGGGGTGCGCGGAATGCTGGCTAGCACGTTAGTGCCCAAAGTGAGTTAGAGTACCCAAAGAAGACTGGAGTCCAGAGCTTAGGTGCAAACACACAGTGATATTTATTCACACCCAGCTTCACCAATATACAGTTCCCAGTGTCAAAGTGCTCCGCTGCAACCATTCCAAGTGATAGAACACAGTACACTGTACACTCTGTACATATATGCAACCACTGACCAATCAGCACACAGCTGATGCAATCCTGGTGCAATGCTCAGTGCCAGGCTGGACTGCTTTAAACCGGTTATAGCCAGCCTCCTTTGCAGCCTCTTGCTGTCACTCACCCTGACACTAGATCAAACTCATCTAGGCCAGCCTTACCTATACAAGTGAATCACGACACTGAGAAGACCCCTTGTAAAAGCAGACGGAAAAAAATCACTTTGGCCAGTCGGGTGTAGTGGTTAGCGAGACAGACTGGGATCTGGGAGATCCATACTCAAATCCACACTCTGGCATGTCAATCTGCTCAGTAACTTCAGGCCAGTCACAAACCCTCAGCCTAACCTACCTCACAGGGTTGTTATGAGAGTAAAACAATGAAAGCCGCTTTGGATTCCCCACTGGTGAGAAAAACAAGGTATAAATGGAATAAATGTTTAAAAAATCCTTGATGGCTCTTTTCCAGCGTCCGTAGATCATCATGCTGCAATTGTTCTATATGTTGTCGAAGGCTTTCATGGCCGGAGTTCATTAGTTGTTGTAGATTTACCGGGCTGCATGGGCATGGCCATGGTCTTGGCATTGTAGGAACTGATGTTTCGCCAGCAGCTGTGACTGGCATCCTCAGAGGTATAACACAGAAAGATGGAATACTCTCTGTGTCAATGTGAGAGGGAAAATGGTAGGCAGGTAATTTATATCTACTCAGGAATTGTTCTGTTTCCAGGTATTCTTTGTCCAGTGTTCTCAATACGCTCTTTCCCAGACCTGCCTTACTCTGATCTTTTTGGAAAGAATCAGCCATCCAAGCACATTAGCACACAGTCTGGGAGGAATGGTGGCACATTCTCCTACAATTCTCCCATCCAGTGCTCCCTGTAAGATGAGGTAGTGTGAGCTAGCTCACAGTCTTTTAGCCTCCGGCTCACACATTTTTGTCTTAGCTCAGGAAGGATGGCTTCAGAGCAAACTAATTTATGCAGTAGCTAAACCACTCGCTCACAACTTACTGCCAGTAGCTCACAAAGTATAATTTTTGCTCACAAGACTCCACAGCTTGGAGGGAGCCTTACTCCATCCTCAAACACATATAGATCAAAGAGGGGTGTGATGATTCCTAATTTAGTTACTCCTAAATGATTCCTAATTTAGTTAGAAATCGCAAAAGGGATAAATGCTATTGCATGGCAGTAGAAATGGTGAATCGGCAGTTTTAGAAGTTATATCCAAATACATGCCACAGTGTGAAAGAGAAGACCAATGTGACGGCAAAGTGAATTTAATGACATGTGATTTTCTCCTGCAGGGTGTAGCTGGAAATCCTATGATGAAATCAGTCTTTAATAATGGCATTCTGTAGGGACAATGATCACGATACTGGTTCCTAGCATAGCTCCTTACATCAGTAAGTGAAAGATAACAGGAACTGTTGTGGTATTTGTAAATCCAGATTGTACAACAGGGATTATCTTCTGGTGAGATGTGTCTTTGCTTTGAAGGACTGAGATCTAAGATGCAACTGCTGATAACGCCGAGAAAGGTAACAATTATGCATCTTTTCCACCTACATTCTTCACATGAATACAAAGTTGGCTAAGCAATAAGTGGTTCCAGTTTACTCATATCCATTGGATATTGGAATTTTCTCATCACCAGCCCTTCACAGGAAACCATTTTTTCAATTCCCTACTGAGAAATAGAAGCTAAGGTGTGCCAACCGGACTTGTAATCTCAAGAGGTATACTGTCTACCAGGTGCATGCATCCAGGATGTGATGGAAAGGGTAGGAAGATTCATCAAGCCCATGGATCATTATCCCTTCTTGCTCATCTATGTGGGAACAAATGATACCGCCGGCACAGCTGAGAACATATTAAAAGAAACTATGTGGCTCTGGGTAAACAGGTGAAGGAATCGGGAGCGCAGGTTGTATTCTCGTCAGTTCTTCCTGTCAAAGGCCGTGGCTTAGGAAGGGAAAGAAGAATACTGCAGATCAATGATTGGCTACGTAGATGGTATCATCTGGAAAGGTTTGGATTTTTGGACCATGGCTTACACTTTCGGGATGAAGTTCTTCTATTGGGAGATGGTTTGCACCTCACGAGGGTAGAAAAAAATGTGTTTGGAAACAGCCTTGCAAACCTAATAAGGAGAGCTTTAAACTAAATATTGTGGGGGAGCAAGATAAAAATACAAAGCCGATAACTGAAAATAAGAACTCTAAAGTTTTGCGGGGAGTGGCACATATGCTAGATAACATTAACTCACATGTAAGTACAGAAACGAAAACCTCAGGGTGCATAAAACATGGATTCTGATGTTTTACACTAATGCAAGGAGTATGGGAAACAAGCAGGAGGAACTTGAAGTCCTAATACAGGAAGGGGACTATGACCTAATAGGCATTACTGAAACTTGGTGGGATGACACTCACAATTGGAATATTAGGATTGAGGGGTATAATTTATTTAAAGGGACAGAAAAATAAGGAAGGACGGAGGAGTTGCATTATATGTATAGGAGGTATATACTTGTGAGGAAATATGTGAATCTGAGCATGGTTGAGTCTGGTTGAGAGCAATATTCCCTCTAAGCTGTGGAGTCTCGTGAGCAAAAATTCTACTTTGTTAGCTATTGGCATTAAAATTGTGAGCAGGAGATTTGGCTGCTGCATAAATTAGTTTGCTCTGGATCCCTCCTTCCTGAGCTAAGACAAAAATGTGTGAGCCAGAGGCTAAAAAACTGTGAGCTAGCTCACACTAACTCAGCTTAGAGGGAGCACTGGTTGAGAGTCTCTGGGTAAAAATAAAAGGAGTAAGAAATAATACTGATATCATGGTGAGGGACTGCTATAGATCACTAAGCCAGGCAGAGGATTTGGATGAGACACTCCTACAACAGATTACAAAGTTCTCAAAGAGACGGAACATGGTGGTCATGGGAGATTTCAATTATCCAGATATCTGTTGGAAGTCCAACACTGCTAGGAATGAAAGGTCCAATAAATTCCTGACTTGTCTTGCTGATAACTTAATTTCCCAGAAAGTGGAGAGGGAAACAAGGGGATCTGCTATCTTGGAATTGGTTGATGAGGTGAAACCAGGGCCGGCCCGAGGAATTTGTGCGCCCTAGGCGAGGCTGCCTCGTGGCGCCCCCCTCGGATGCCAACCTCCCGGTGGGGCCTGGAGACCTCCCAGCTGGTGGCTTTTGGTTGACCAAACTGCTAAAATGTCCTGATCTGCTTCTGTGAGCCCTGTGATCAAGGTGGGCAAGAAGTGAAGCCCCCCCCCCCACGGCTCCGAAATGCAGAGACTGGCGGGGAGAGTGGGCCGGGAGGGGGGTCTAAAGCTGCCAGCCGGAGGCTCATCTTAAAGCCCGGCCTTTCCGCCCAGGCCTGGCCTGCGCGGCATCCACCGCTGAGGGCAGGCTTCCCAGCCAGTCAGTCTCCCAGCCTCGCCTCGCCCCCCTCCCTTCTTGGGCAGCTGCGGAGGAAGGGGCGGGCACGGGCAGGCAGAGAGTGAGCCTGGATTCCTTCCCAGCCGCGACTGGTGGCAGTGGCGGTGGCGGCAGTGCGCGTCTGGCCGGGGCTCCAGCGGTCCCTTTTGCTGCTGCTGCTGGCGGTGGGGTGGTCTGCCTTTGTAGCCGTTGGGGCGGCGGCTTTGTTGTTCCCGGGCTTTATGTGGGGCGGGCCTGGGAGCCGCGGAGAGGCGCCCATGCAGCCCGCGCCAGGGCTGGAGTGAGAAGGCGGAGACAAACCGTGGCCGCAAAAGCTGCCAGTGCGCTTGCACGGAGGGGGGGCGCTGCTTCGCCCAGCGGCAAGGACTACAACTCCCACCAGGCTCTGGGACCGCCCATCGAGTGGTGCGCTTTCCCTTCCTCACCGCAGCTTTTCTCTCCTCCCGGTGCCACCCTGGAGTGAGCACGGCCGCCCCATGCTGGGTTCTCAGGCAGGCAGCTGCAGAAGCCGGCCTGGGCCTGGAGCAAAGCAAGGTGGCGGGGGGGGGGCGGTGTGTGTTTCTGTGCACGTGTGTGCACGTTTGCAGCCTGATCTCTCCCCTTTCACCCGCTCCACTTTCTCTGCGGCGCTCCCCGATCAGCTCAATTTCCCTTCATTTAACCTAAGCGCGGGGAGGAGCGAAAGTGAAGAGAGGTTTGTGAAAGTGCCAGAATGCCTGCACAGCCCCCACCCCAATTTCCCTCTTGTACTGGTGTTTCTGAGGCTGTTTTCTCAAAAACGGCCACGGAGACAGCATGAAAAGGGGCCTTCTGAAAGGCAGGGACGCTGCCCTGGCGACATCGCAGGGGCGGAGAGGGACCTTCCCAAGCATTTAGCCCGGCAGCTTTTCTCGCTCGGCTCGCTGGAGCCAAGGGCAGGGAGTGAAGGATAAGGGTTGCGCGCTGTTTGTT
The DNA here is from genome assembly GCF_001447785.1 of Gekko japonicus. Classification (NCBI taxonomy): domain Eukaryota; kingdom Metazoa; phylum Chordata; class Lepidosauria; order Squamata; family Gekkonidae; genus Gekko; species Gekko japonicus. The sequence continues at coordinate 65,117 of NW_015175397.1, read as the reverse complement.
CTGCTGGGGAAAATGGTCTTTAAAGGGGCAATCATCAGGCATCAAAATGCGCCACTTCACCCAGCAGCAAGGACTACAACTCCCACCAGGCTCTGGGCCCGCCCATCGAGCGGTGCCCTCACCGGATGCGCAGGAGGCTGGCCGCGGGGAGTGCCCCTGCCCCGAAATGCTGCGGAAGTGCGTCTGTGGCTCCTGGCAGGCGATGGCGGCGTCTCCAGCCCCGGGCGGCTCCCTCGAGGGCGAAGCATCCCAATCGCCCAGTTAGGGCAGCAGCGGTGGCTGGGGTTTTTGGGGGGGCGCAGTTTGGCGCCCCTGAGAGCCGGCGTGCCCTAGGCGAGCACTTAGTTCACCTAGTGGGCGAGCCGGCCCTGGGTGAAAGTAGTGGGCACCCTGGGTAATAGTGACCATGTAATTTTGGAATTTACGGTCTTGGGCAAGGTAAAAGCTGTACATAGTGAGACATACAGGTTGGACTTCAGGAAAGCAAATTTCGATAAACTTAAAATTATGCTGGGTAGAATCCCATGGTCAAAAATACTTAAGGAGAAGGGAGCTCAAGAGGGATGAGAGTTTCTTAAAAGTGAAATACTGAAGGCACAATCATAAACAATTCCTATGAGAAGGAAAAATGGGAGGAACCTAAAGAAGCCAAGGTGGCTCCGTAGCTTTCTAAGGACTTGAAAAATAAAAAAGACTTAATCAGAAAGTGGAAGGAGGGCCTTATAACCAAGGATGAATATAAACAAATCACCACTGCTTGTAGAGAGACGGTTAGGAAAGCTAAAGCTCAGTATGAGCTTAGGCTTGTGAGAGACGCTAAAAACAACAAAAAAGGGTTCTTTTCTTATGTTCAAAATAAGAAAAAGAGCAAGGACATGGTAGGCCCATCGCAGGACAGGAAAGAGAAATTGTAACAGGTGATGAAGTGAGGGCAGAACTGCTCAATTCCTACTTTTCCTCAGTCTTCTCTTGCAAGGGAAATGGTGTTCAACATGGCAAAAACAGAACAGATGATGAGGGAATGGAGTTGCAGCCTAGGATTGACATAGGGGTAGAACATAAACATCTAGTTTCTTTAAATGAAACAAAGTCTTCGGGGCCAGATGAGCTGCATCCAAGGGTACTAAAAGAACTCGCAGATGTAATTTCTGAGCCTCTGTCCATTATTTTTGAATATTCTTGGAGAACAAGTGAGGTGCCAGAAGATTGGAGGTGAGCAAATGTTGTCCCCATCTTAAAGAAGGGGAGAAAGGAGGATCCGTGTAGTTACCACCCCATCAGCTTGACATCTATACCTGGGAAAGTTTTAGAACAAAATTTTTTGTATAATATTTTTATTATTTTCAGTAAAACAGATTACAGAAATGTTTAGAGTCAGTTATACTTGCAGTAATATATACATCAATACAACACATTACAAATCTTTTAAGAAAAATAACAGGTCTTGATAATGCGGGTTATTTAGGATTATATTTCTCTCTGTTAACAAATAATCAAACAGACAGTCCTTGAGCATTTAGAAAGGATGGCTGTAATTATTAAGAGCCAGCATGGGTTTCTCAAGAACAAGTCATGTAAGACTAACCTTATCTCTTTTTTTGAGGAAGTTACTACCTTGCTGGATCAGGGGAATGCTGTAGATATAGTTTATCTTGATTTTAGTAAGGCTTTTGATAAGGTTCCACATAATATACTTGTTGACAAATTGGAAAAATGTGGTTTGGATCCTATGACTGTTAGGTGGATCTGGTTGACAGATTGCACCCAAAGAGTGTTTGTGAATGGTTCCTCATCTTCTTGGAGATGAGTGACAAGTGGAGTGCCTCAAGGATCTGTCCTGGGACCTGTTTTGTTCAACATCTTTATCAATTATTTGAATGAAGAGCTAGAGGGAATACTTATTAAATTTGCAGAAGGGGTAGCAAATACGGTAGAAGACAGAGTCAGGATACAAGATGATCTTGACAGTCTGGAAAACTGGGCTAAAAGAAATGTAATGAATTTCAATGAGGATAACTGTAAAGTTCTGCATTTAGGTAGGAAAAATCAAATGCATAATTATAGGTTGGGGGAGACTTGTCTTGGCAGTAGTATGTGCGAAAAGGATCTAGGGGTCTTAGTAGACCATACACTGAACATGAGTCAGCAGTGTGATGTGGTTGCTAAAAAGGAAAATGCGATTTTGGGCTGTATCAACAGAAATATAGTGTCCAGATCACGAGATGTGATGGTACCACTTTACTCTGCTCTGGTTAGACCTCACCTAGAGTATTGTGTTCAGTTTTGGGCACCACAATTTGAGAAGGATATAGACAAGCTGGAACGTGTCCAGAGGAGAGCAACGAAGATGGTGAGGGGTCTGGAGACCAAGTCCTATGAGGAAAGGTTGAAGGAGCTGGGTATGTTTAGCCTGGAGAGGAGAAAACTGAGAGGTGATATGATAACCATCTTCAAGTACTTGAAGGGCTGTCATCTAGAGGATGGTGTGGAGTTGTTTTCTGTTGCCCCAGAAGGTCAGACTAGAACCAACGGGTTGA